>NW_012100543.1:1168331-1186046 GCF_000951045.1 Mandrillus leucophaeus | reverse complement strand
TTCACCGGGTTAGCCAGGATGGTCTCGATCTCCTGACCTCGTGGTCTGCCCGTCTCGGCCTCCCAAAGTGCTGGGATTACAGGCTTGAGCCACCGCGCCCGGCCGATAAAACACTCTTGAGCATATCTAAAACCTCCAGGGTACGTGAATAATTGATGACTTTTAATTTTTTAATCCATAAATACTTTAGTGTACATGTCCTAAAAATAAAGACATTCTCTTCCATAACCATATTACAAATTAGGAAGTTTAAAACTGATATACTATTATCTAACTCACAGTCCATATACAAAGTTTATCAATTGTCTAAATAATGTCCTTTATAGACACTTGTTTTTCTCATTCCAAGATCCAACCTAGGATTATACAATGCATTTACATGTTATACGTCTCAATCTTTAGTCTTTTTTTTTTCTTGAGACAAGATCTTGCCCTGTCACCAAGGCTGGAATGCAGTGGCACAATCGTGGCTCAATGCAGCCCCAAACTCCTGACCTCAAGGGATCCTCCCACCTCAGCCTCCTGAGTACCTGGGACTACAGGTGTACAGCGCCACACCTGGTTAGTTTTTTTTTATTTTTTGTAGAAACAGGGTCTCATTATGTTGCCCAGGGTGGTTCCAAAA
Source organism: Mandrillus leucophaeus (assembly GCF_000951045.1). Lineage (NCBI taxonomy): Eukaryota > Metazoa > Chordata > Mammalia > Primates > Cercopithecidae > Mandrillus > Mandrillus leucophaeus. Next base: position 1,185,421 of record NW_012100543.1, on the reverse strand, counting down.
TCCTAGCCTCATGCAATCCTCCCACTTTGGCCTCCCAAAGTGCTTGAACTATAGGTGTGAGCCACTACGCCCAGTCTCTTCAGTCTCCTTTAATCTGGAATCATAGGACAGATTCTAAAAAGGATTATATATATAACATCCATAGACAGGAGTATTTTCAATATATAAAATAACAGCTACTTTCTTCTAGATTTATTTAAGATGTTGTTTAATCACGTAAAAGTTGAATGACTCTACATTGTACTACTTATGTCTCAACAGAAATGATTACAAACAGCTCCCAACTTACAATGGTACTACTTAAATGGCTTCTCAGTGGTGGGAATGCAATGCGCATTCAGTAGAAAACATACTTCGATTGCCCATACAACTACTCTGTTTTTCACTTTCAATACAGAAATCAATAAATTACATAAGATATTCAACATTTTATTATAAAATAGGTTTTATGTCAGATGATTGTGCCCAACTGTAGGCTAGTGTTTTCTGGGCACATTTAAGGTAAACTAGGCAGAGCTATGACGTTCAGTAGGTTAGGTGTATTAAATACATTTTCAACTTACAATGGGTTTATTGGAACATATCCCCATCATAACTCAAAGAGCATCTGTACTTTAAATATTACCATTATTTAAAATGTTGACATTTCTGCATTAAGTAGAAACTTCCTAAATGTCTAAATACCACTCAAACATGACTTAAAAGAAATTGCATGACTCACCACTATGACCTTCAAGAGTCTGATTCATAGAAAGGTTACTGGGGGCTGCAAGGCCCCTCAATTTTGCATCATCTAAAACAAAACAAAACAAACTACTATGATAAACATATAAAAGTGACATATTATAAGATTTTGACTCTTTTTGTATTCCTGGGCAGTATTAATCATTTCTCTAAGTATGCCTCATTCTGATCTATTTTTCTCATGGTATAAACATAAACAATAACACATACCCCTTGCAAAGACATTCTGGTAAAATAAAGCAAAATACATAAATGAACATTGTTTACTCATACATTACATATATTAATAATCATCACTGCTTTTTATGCCTTTCCAAAAGACCACAAATAGAAATATTTATGGCCTACAGATTGCAAACTCTACAGCTTACAAGGGATCAAAACAGCATAGACTTTGAAAATGGGTTTTTGCTAGATTACACAGAATCTTATATTCACTCATTTATTCGTTCATTCAACAAATATTTATTGAATGTGTACCCTGTGCTATGCATTATAAAAGGTTCTACATATAAAATGATAAACAAAACAGTCATTTCCCCTTTCTCCTCAGAGCTTACAGTGTGAGGGACCCATATTAAATACATACTCACACACACATAAATGTAACTATAAACTGGGAATGTGAAAGCATAATAAGAAATAGTAGCAGAAGTGACTTAATTTAGATTGATGGGGAACCAGGGAAGGCTATCAGAAGAATTGGTATTTAAGCTGAGACGGAGAGGTAAACTGGAGACAGCCAGGAAAGGTAGAGAAAGAAGGGGAGTATTCCAGGCTAGGACACAGCAATGTAAAGGCTCTGAGGTAGACGCCTAGAGCCCTTGACAAAATCTAAGAAGGCCTATGTGGATGAACAGGGGAGAAAATTGCATCAAACAGGGCTGGAGTGATAGGCACAAGAAAAATTATGAAGTATTTGTAGAAAATAAGAATTTTAGATTTTATCCAAAGTGCAATGAAAACCTCTAAAGATATCTTAAAAATGTACTAACCATACTACAGCGAATAATATTAAAATGTCATCTCAATAAATTAATCTTGGCTTAGAAATCTGTTACACATAGAACATAGCATTTAAAATTTTCATTTAAATTACAAATTTTATGAAAATCTTAAGAATTTGTGAGGATGGGAATTATACCAATGCTAAAGAAAATTCTACTTTCAGATAACGAGTATCTTAAAATATTATGAAAAATATCCTTTATTCTGAAAACACTGTCAGGAAACAATACCTAATTTCCTCTAAAATCACTAGTTCCAATTACCCAGTTGTTTTGGTAACACAAGAGTACACATGTACAGTTTAACAATGCAATCATCTGTCAAGATAGAATAAATGTTGCTGACACACACATTAGGTTGAACATAAATTTTTTAACATAGGGTTCTTTCACTCATTTAATCTTTTAAAAATTGTACAACATACTTAAACATCATTATAATATTCTAAAATATTTGGTGGAAACATTTTTCTTAACTTCTAGAACTGAAAAATCCATTCTGATGCATATATATATAATATATATACACACATATTCTGATGTCACTATAACCTAACTAAGTGAAATGGGTGATATGCGATTTAGATTAACCATCCATGTTTTCCCTCTGTTAGACCATAAGGTAGCATATTCTTGGCAAAATACATGCTGACAGTTAAGAATAGGCTTTGAAATTCAGCTTGATATATTGGACAAATATCATCCACATCTGAAAAGGTCTCTTGCTGGAAGCAACTCCATAACTTGATCATGTAAAAAATATTCATAAAACCCACCCGAAAGTTCTCAGATGTCCATAAAAAGGCCAAAAGTTTTAAATGATGTAGAGTAAAGCCAGGATTAATATCCCAAGATTCCATCCAGTTACATTACTAGACTCCAGATAGCCAGTAAGGTAATGAAACCAAACTGGTATGTGAACAAAAATCTGGTAATACTAACATTAATCTTCTAAAAGCACATAACAGTAATCCTTAGATTTAAAAGGCATGATCAAAGAAGTCACCAATAAAATAAAGCATTTTAAACTCATGTAAAGAAATTTCAGAATGAAATCAGTTATTCCAACAATTCAAAGTACATCAAAAAGTCCAAAGAAGGCTTTTAAAAAATTAAGGTATAATAACGCAACTGAAAATAAAAGGTATGATACAGAAGAACAGAAGATCATGCTAATAACACCAATAACCAAACACACTAAATCTTTGAAAGTCTTTCTCTTAGAAAAGCGTGACTGACAATGCTTTTGTTTGCATTCATAAAAGTTGTCAGCAGCCCAATTTCAACAGAAATTCCTGTTATGTGCTGCAAAATAAGCTTGAAACCTATAATCAAAATATACAGAAGATTGTTTTGCAACACATAGGGATAATACAATTCTGAGAAAGAGATGGTACCACATTCGCCAGACTTTCTGGCAGGATCACCTGGTTGCCTTGCTTCTCTGTGTGAATGACTGACTGCAAAGGACTCTGTATGCACCCCTGGGTCTAACTAAGGACACCTTACCTGAGATTTCTGGTAAATTTTGTTGTCCTGGGCATATTGGAAAGTTGAGGCAATGTCAATGCCTGCAGGTACTGGAGGACTGCACAGTCAGCTACAGTTGGCTTGCATGGCCCTATATACTTTTTCTGTGATGGAAATGTTGGCTTCCAGGGCTATTTCCTCTCATGAGGATGAGAGGATGAGGCCTTGGCAGTCATAGCAGGAAAAGCAAGAAATGCCACCTCAATCCTAGTCAGGGTCATCACCCTCAAACCTTACCACAAGCAACTCCAACCCAGAGTCATCACCCTCAAACCCTACCACAAGCAGCTCCCACCCAGGACCATCACCCTCAAACCCTACCACAAGCAGCTCCCACCCAGGACCATTACCCTCAAACCCTACCACAAGCAGCTCCCACCCAGGGCCATCACCCTCAAACCCTACCACAAGCACAAGCAGCTCCCATCCAGGGCCATCACCCTCAAACCCTACCACAAGCAGTTCCCACCCAGGACCATTACCCTCAAACCCTACCACAAGCAGCTCCAACCCAGACTGTCAGCCCTTAAAATTCCTTTTGGCAAGGAAATGACACAATCTGGTCCCTTTAAAAGAAGAAAAAATAAGGACCGGGCGTGGTGGCTCACGCCTGTAATCTCAGCACTTTGGGAGGCCGAGGTGGGCTGATCACTTGAGGTCAGGAGATCAAGACCATCCTGGCTAACACGGTGAAACTCTGTCTCTACTAAAACAAAAAAAGAAAAAAAAATTAGCTGGGCGTGGTGGCACGCGCCTGTAATCCCAGCTACTCAGGAGGCTGAGACAGGAGAATCACTTGAACCCGGGAGGTGGAAGTTGCAATGAGCCGAGATCGCACCACTACACTCCAGCCTGGGCAACAGAGGGAGATCCCATCTCAAAAAACAAAACAAAAAACCAAAAAACCTGACACTGGCTAGAGTGTCAAGAACAACTAAGAGGAAGCCAGAGACAATGGAAGGAGGGCAACTGACTCTCACAATAGACCAGGTGAGGGATGATGGTAGCTGGAGCTATAGAGGGAGCAGGGGAGACAAAGGAAAGGATGGGTTCAACATACACTTTGGAGACAAACGCAACAAGATTGCTGATGCAGATGTTGTTAACGGAAGAAAAGAGAAGATTTCCAGCTTGAGCAAATGAGTGAAACTGAGACATTTGCTGAAATGGAGACAATTGAATGAGACTTGGAAGAATATCAAGAGTTCAGTTTTGAACACAGTAAGTATGAGATACCTGTGAAAAACTCCAGTGGAGACACCCACATCTGAAAAATCAGGACTGGGCTGGAGATATAAATGGGGGCTCTTCACCTCATACCACAGATGGCATTTAAGGGCATGAGAATGAAAGAATAAATAGAGCAAGTGAATAGAGAGCCCACAAGCAAGTTCTCAGGAATTCTAATAGAAGAGGGAAATCTAGCAAAGAGACTGAGGACTGACCAGAGAAGGAGAGAAAAGTAGTATGCCTAAATATAACAATAACTTAAACATTCTGAATTCTCTTGTCTTGAAAAATAATGTTTCACGTCAAATCCTGATGAGTCAATAAAAGCTGTCCATTAGATTTAGAACATGAAAGTCACTGGTGAGGGAGAGAAAAGGAGAGAGGACTGATACTGAAAGGAGAGAGAGAGGATACATTGGAAGAGAGGTACCTGAGAAGGTGAAGGGAGATGGGCTCCAGCAAAACACTGGAAGCTGGCCTGTGAGAGAAATAAACCTGATATAAAAAGATGGATTGCTGGTTCTAATTCCTTTCCTTCTAGAGCAGGGGACTGAAAACTGGAAATGCAACTTGGTGCAAACTTTCTGGAGGGTAATTTGCGTACACATATTAGGAAACTGTATAAATGTACATATTAGGAACCTGTATAAATGTACACACTCTTTGATCTAGTGAATGCCATTTCTAGAGATTTATCCTAGAAAGTATTAACAATTTATGCAAAGATTTGGATACAAAGATATAGTTGCTTTAATAGTAAAAATGTGGAGGCATCTAAATGTCCAATACTAGAATTGGTTAAGCAAATTATGATATATTAATACCAATATAATGAAATACTAAATAGACATTAAAAATGGTGTCATATAAGATGATTTATTGATGTAGAGGATTCCTGTATTATATTGCTGTACCCAAGATACAAAACATTATACTTAAAATGTTGCATCTTTAGCACAACACAGTGCTTGATATAAAGCAGGCATGCAAGATCTAGGATAGTTACTGGAGGGATCTGCTGAATCAACATTATTTGTATTAAATACAATATACTGATCTTGTTAGAATCTCGCAGCCATATTCCTCATATGTATTTCTTTCAGTACAATTCATAATCATTAAGTTCGAAAACAAATACTTTACTCCATTTTCCAAACCTCCGAAGAATCAATTTCCCATCTTGCTCACTAATTTCAAAGAATACTCTAGCCACAGCTTATCAAAAGGTTAGAGAAGAAAAAGAAGTTTGTTTTTAAAAAAAGCCTTCAATGTTAAACAAAATGAATGCATTTCTTAATGTAAGTTAAAACTTGCGGGCCAGGCACAATGGCTCAAGCCTGTAATCCCAACACTTTGGGAAGCCGAGGCGGGCGGATCACGAGGTCAGGAGATTGAGACCATCCTGGCTAACACGGTGAAACCCCGTCTCTACTAAAAATACAAAAAATTAGCCAAGCCTTCTGGCGGACGCCTGTAGTCCCAGCTATTTGGGAGGCTGAGGCAGAAGAATGGCGTGAACCCGGGAGGTGGAGCTTGCAGTAAGCAGAGATCGCACCACTGCACTCCAGCCTGGGCGACAGAGTGAGACTCTGTCGCAAAACAAAAACAAAAACTTGCTACGTATTGTAAGCAAAAGTATGTATATATACAGACACATATATATACACACACACATACACATACATACAGATACATTTAAGAAATATATATATTTTTATATATAAGAATTTATATATAAACTATTTTTAAACTTTATATATAATATATAAACTTTATATATATTTTAAACTTTATACATAAACTTTATATATATTTCAAACTTTATATACATATATAAAGTTTTTCAGAGAAAAACTTTCTTTTAACACAGTTTTAAAAAACTAAAGCACTGACAGATTGAACTATAAAACAGCATAAGCCAAACTTTAATTGGTACTCTTCTTAGGCTGTCCACTAGCACTCTGTGTAGTGGTTAAAAACAAGGACTTGAATGTGAGACAAACTTAGTTTCACATCCTTGCTCTGCCACTTACTGGCTGCATGACCTAGGGCAATTATTAACTGCTCAGAGCCTCAATTTTTTCACCTAGAATACCTACTGCCCAAGATTATTGTGAAGTCAAATAAGATTGTGAAGGTTAAACATCCGGTATATGGAAAATCGTCAATGAGTATTTAAATTATTCATACCACATTCAAAGCTGTAAGGTAATGCTATTCAAAGTGGGGTCTGAGGACGAGCAACTTAGCTTCACTAGAAATGGAAATTCTCAGGCCCCATCCTGGGTCCACTGTGTGGGGGTAGAGCATGAAATCCATCTTAATAACCTCTTCCAGTGATTCTTATACCTAGTACAGTTTGAGAAGCTATGTTGTAAGGAATCCAAAAATGTAATGCAGTTTAATCCCCTACATTTTCATTTTATGGAAGAGTAAACTAAAGTAGTAAAATCCTTAGCCACTTGTTGAAAGTCATTCAGTAGTCTTGTGGCAGAGCAGAGATTTAACCCTAATTGCCTTATCTAGATCTTCAATCTAGTGCAGCACTGGGGGGCTAAAGAAGTAGGAAGCTGTTTGCTGTGATTCCAGACAACTAGATAAAGAAAGAAATCAAACTGCAAAAACAAGGGATCCACTAATAGAAATGTAAAACATATCCCATTTTCTGTTCTTGGACACTAGGTCAATAATTATTAATGTATCTAATAAGCAGAAAGGATAGGCCTGTAAATAATCCGCCAGATTTTCTTACTGAAATGTTGACTCACAGGATTTGTATTAGACTCCTAATAATATAGTACAATAATTAGACATAGCATAACACAGTGACTTATTTTCATTCGTCCTTATTTTTCATTCTCCATTAATAACTCAGCAAAAACCATCTGATGTTTACATTCAACATTCTCTGAACTTTATTGCAAACATACTCCAGAAAAAACATCATAAAATGTTGGTTTTCCCTTTAAAATAATCAGAATTGCATACTGACAGATACCATGAGTAAATCGCATGAACAAATAACATTAGCCAATTTTCTACCAATTTCAAACATGTGGGCTTGCATTCATTTACCTGTCTGCGTCTCTAATTTCAAAACTTTCAGTAATCCATCTTCACCACCACATGCTATGAACCCTTGTTCCTTGTTCCAGGATACACACTTCAGCTTCACGTTATTGGGAATGGAAATCTGTAAAAGCAACCATAGCCGCACTAGCAACTTTTCACGAAGGAGGTGGGAAATAAGTCTGCAGGAGATGACGGCTGAAGAAAATCTTCCAAGAAGAAAAACGGGCGGTCTTGCAGAAAAAAACGAGCTGTTGTGAAATGGGCATGGTCCCTTGAACTGACTCGGGCGCTAGCATTTGGGAAAGAGGGAAAGAAGTGCACAAAAGAGAAGGATAGTGACTGCGGAGGAAGCCAACGCCAGAGTCACCGGATGGATTTTTTAAAGGGAGGGCGGGGAGCGGGTATAAATCCATACCACCAGTCCCTCTTCCTTTTTACCCACAACACTTAGGCTATCCTATTGTTATTTCTCTTCTCTTGCCCAATGGTTCGTGGTGATCCAAAGAGTTTAAATCACGTGGATCAGCAACAAGTGGAGGAAGAAAGATAGAGTAGCACAGGGCGACTTATCCTCCAGCCACCCAAAAGGACCTAGCCAGGGGCAGGAATGGGAGATAGCTACGAGAGGGCAGCGGGCTCGGCCAAGGTCTGTCTGGGGCTCTGGGAACCGCAGGAGGAGGTCGGAGGCTGGACCCGGCGGGAAGGATGGCCGCGGAATGGCGAAGCCACGATCAGGACCGGGTGAAGCAGCCTGGCTCCTCTGGAAGGCAGCGGGAATCGCCGCAGGCTGCGGGAATGGTGGGGAAACGAGGACGCCCCGCAGGAAACTCACTTTCTTGGTCAGGTAGAAGAACATCGTGGGATTCCCTAGAGGGTCACGACGGCTGCTAAGGCCCTCGACAGGTAACGGTTCTACGTTTCCAATCCGGAGTACCAGCAGCTGCAAGAAGCTCCCGTCGCCCTGGCAACCGCGATGTTGCCCTGTCGCATCCGGGGCTCCACGGGGCACTTCCGGTGACGCCCTCGCACCGGGCACCGGCGTAGTGCGCCTGCGCGGACGTTGGAGTGTTGGGGGCGCCGGGTGCGAGGCGGTAGCTGGGTAGTCCTGTTTCCTGGCGTCTTGGCCTTTCTGCTCTCCGCAAGGAGCTGGGTCGCCACCTGTCCCTGCCAGCCGTGCACTCGCTCTCTGCGCCCTGTCTCGTGATCACTGCCGCCCTCCCTCCCGCCACACCTCTGTTGATCGCGATGGAGCCGCTCCTCAGGTGGCAGTACTATAAACCTAGGAGGAAAGGCGCCCGTTCGAATGAGGGCAAATTATTTAGTATTTTGTAAGTTCCAAAGTTCCAACATTCTTGAAAGGGAAAAACCTTTTACTGTATTTGATAGGCTGGCGCCCCGGGCCAGATGAAAGTGCAAATGTGCGTACTGAGATCTCGTAACCCTTCTCTGTGTCTTTGGGGATTGGACAACCTTTAGAGCAATTTAGGAATAGAAGATTTTGTTTATTCCGCTTGTTTTGACATTTTTTTAACAGTTTAATTAAGTTAATACCGCAACCCCGAGGGTCCTTTTCAAGGAATTTGTATAAACGTTGGGTAATTAATAGCGTACAATTGCTACTGGGGCATAGCCTCCCGTTTTACAATATTTGAGCGTTTGATGCTTTCTCGTCTAGAGTCGACTGTTACATATTCTCTTCTTTTTCTTACCTTATTTCTTTCTTCATTCTCCTTTGTCCTTTTTGAATGCCTGAGAGTTACAAAGCCTCAAAATATAAGGCATAGGGCAGAAATCCAAGTAGAACCAATCTCATGAAATTATTTGGTCTCACCCATGTTTTTATTTCTGGCTTTCCCTTTTACCATACTCTAGCATGTAATTTATGCATCAGTAGTTAATTTCTCCACTTGGAGTCTTTTACCATCTCAGACAAAAATAAAACATAAAAATCCTCCAATTCTTTGACCTCGGTGATTTGTCTCACCCAGCACAATCTATTACAGAATTGACAATAGTCTCTAGTGCCTTTCCTAACAAATCTAAACTCCATCCAAAATCAGATCTTCCCTCAATCCTAAATGTTTTACACTAGGGAGCCCCCACCTTAAGTAAGGCAGTATGCTTTCTGCGGGGCAACCTTCCATCCGGCTCTGCTTCCCAAGCCACTTTATGTATTCCGTGATGGTCCTACCCTCTTAACAGGCCAGTTGTGCCTAGCCAAACCAACACAAATCAGTCTCCCTGAGGAATTATTTCCAAACTTAATCCAATCCCATTCAGATAATACGTTTGTTTTCTATTGTTTGTGTGTCTGTTTAGTATACATTGGCCCCTGCTCATAGGCTCTCTATACTGGACGCATGAGACAAATAAGTATTATCTAACCCAGGAGTTTCCAATAAACTGGCCAAGACATGATTAGTTGAAGCTAGTTACTAATGGTGACACTTGAAAACTCACCTCTCTTTAAATATTTTTCCCTTCTTGCACATGAACTCTCATTTGTTCCTTCTATACCACCATTCCTCTGTGGTATATTAATACGTATTACTGATGTGGGGCTCAAACAAGTCTGGAAAATACTACTGTAGCTCTGTGTCATACCTTTTCAAATTTTTTGAAAAGTAACAGATGTTTTATATATTTCCTTGGTATATTTAGTTTTTGTTCCTTTCTTAAAGTTTATATTTTATATTTACATGTGTAGGTTATATTTGCTTTTCAGGAGCTTATATTAATGTAAAGGTCATCATTATTTTATCCAAATTTAGGTAATTTTATATTGAAGCCTTTCTTTTGAACCTGAACTTACACTTTTAGCCTCAAGAGTGTGAGGTTAAACTATAGGAGGAGTATCAAACTTCTGTCTTTTGATAAGAAACTGTTGAATGTCAAAATAATTGTTAATTCAGTATAATTTAAAGAAATATGTTTAATAGACAAAATTGATGAGTCATCAAAAACCAGACATGATAATATGTAAAGGTAATAACTTTTATTAAAGACAATACAAACCAAAAAAAGAATTGAGCAGTGCAAAATTTAAAGGACTGTTTTGTTCTAAAAGTTGCAAGTTTCAAAGCCAAAAGAATTATATGTATCTAATATATAAGTAAAAATGTTAGACTTTCACGCCTGTAATCCCAGCACTTTGGGAGGCTGAGGCAGGCAGATCACTAACATTAAAAAGACAACATTAGATTTTGTCGATTTATAGCAATTTTATAAATATATAACTTTATCACTTGGATCCTGAAGCAAAATAATAAAGTCAATTTAGGATTTCTTGTACTTGGTATAAAGTTTAACACCCTAAATTCACAACTAGTGCTCTTTAGTAGTACATTTGTTTCAAAGAACAGAATGAATTAAAAATGGCAATGTAATGTTCACTTGATCTGTGTTAACTATTTTTAGATATGTGTATTACAAGCTATTATTGATCACATCTTCAATAATACTGCAACAAAATAAGCAAAAAACAAAAAGTGTTAAATAGTTCAAAATTACATTGATCTCAGTTATATGAAGTTGTACGTGTAAATACCTTGTACAATTTGCACTCTCAGTAATAAGATTGATTTATATTATAAATACTATCAAAAGAAACTAGACCTAAAGTTTCCATCGTGAATATGGTTGTCTAATATAAACATTTAAAAATTAAATGGCTCAATTAGTAGATAAGGAAACGTTAAACTTTTCATTCTATTTCCTACTAATCATTTCACAGTCATAACTTAGAGACACTAAAGTTTGCTCTTAATAAGGATCTGCATATTTATTTCCTTGGAAAAATCATTCTGATTCTCCAGAAGATCTTCATACAATTTATCAGGTAACATTCAAGCATTAATACAGGTAATGGCAAATTACTAGCAAGAACATTGGCAATAACAGGTGTGCAAAAGAATGCATGAGTATTAAGTGTATACCAAGCTGTCCCCATTTCCAGGTGAGAAATTGGAGCAATTTAACGATGTATTTGTCCATATTCATTTACTTGCAACTTCTCCAAAATGCCATCAAGTGGCAAGTTGTTAAGGCCAACACCATTTAGTTTTACACATTAGAAAATATAAACACACTTTCAGACACTTCAACACAAGATAAAACGATAATGTCCTATGATAAGTGGAAAAAAAGAGCAAAACTGCTTTCTCACCAAAAGTTGAATTCAGTCTAAAAGTCAAACATCCTGTTCTTGGCAGAGAGCGCGATAAAAGTATTCAGATGTTTTTGTTCATAGAAAATGTAATTGGAGCAGCATCTTAGTGTGAGGGATGGGGGAAACAATGTTTATGATGTCTTGATTAAAGGGATAGTTGGGTTGTCCCGTTGTTTGGCTCTCTCAAGATTCTGCTCTTCTAAGAAATGCACCTTAGTAGATCTAGGGTAAATGAGAAGTATGCCTTTCTTGTGAAAAGTTAGGAGAATGGTGATACGAAACGAAAGATGGGAAAAGAAGATGCCAACTGATTCCAAGTAGTGTCCTAAGCAAGTGAAGGATTTGGAAATTGATTCTTTCCAATTATCTGTACCTCCCTTAAAAGTCTCTGCATATGCCTAGATGGTACCTACCACAATCTGAATTCCGCTCCTCTAGGGTACATAGGAACAGAGTTGTTAACTTGAACTGTTCTGAGAAACTTTTCCCGAGTTACTCCTTTGGAGAAAGAATTGATTTTGAAAGTTTCTGAGATTGTATCGTGTTACATTTTAAAGTCTGCTTTTTGACTACTTGGCTAGTTAAAGTGTACAACTGTGTAATCTGAGATATCCCCCATTAATCAGCTGACTTGCCTTGTACATTTACAGATTCTGAACTAAGAAAGCCATATTAAGGGATCATTAGCATAAATGTTCCATCTGTTATGTAAGAGCATATACAGTTATGGAAAAGCACTAGGGAACAAAATAGGCAGCTTTTACGTGTAAATATTGAATGGGTGAAACAGTCTATTAAATCATTAGAAAAGAACTCTAATTTTTTTTAAGTTGTGTATTACTACTGCTCATACTAAACCTAACAAATAAGTCACTTGCCTGTGGAATGTCTTAAAGTGTTTGGCTCAATTGTAGTACCTAGGCTGGCTCCAGGCAGAAGCAGAAAACCATCCAGAAAGGATATGTTTAGTGTTTAGTCTTTGAAGAGACGAGCTGACCTTCTCCTGGAATGCCAGTGTAGCTTCACATCCACAAACATCTTCAGTAGAAACGAGTCTTCGTGCTTCCTCAATGGCTGAAGACAACGACAGTACACAAATATACTATCTAGGAATAGCTATATAGGAATCATAACAAATCAGGAAATCCACAACTGAATATTTCCACCATTAAGACTTACCTAAGTGCATTTTCCAAGAGTTAAAGGGATATGTGAACAAACAAAAAGATGAGAAAATACTTATCACAGAAAAATTCATCTTAGGAGACATTGGGAAAAATGTTTATAATTGTCAAAGCTGAGTGATTCTTAAATAAGGGTTCATTATTTTATTCTCTGTACTTTTGTGACTGCCAGAAATTATTCATGATAAAAAGTAAATTTAGAAAAACATGGTATAGAGGGAGGCCAGGGATATAGAGAGAAGACAGTGTTCATGTGATACTGTGTAATTAAGAAAGGAAAATGGGCCTGCTGCAGTGCCTTATTCCTATAATGCCAGCACTTTTGGAGGCTGAGGCAGAAGGATCACTTGAGGCAAGGAGTTCAAGACCACCCTGGGCAACAAAGCAAGGCCCTGTCTCTACAAAAAAGTAAAATAGCCAGGCATAGTGGCACAAAACTGTAATCCCAGCTACTCAAGAGGCTGAGGCAGAGGATCACTTGAGCCCAGGAGTTCAAGGCTGCAGTGAGCCATGATCACACCACTGCACTCCAGTCTGGGTCACAGAGTAAGACCCTATCTCTTAAAAATAAATAAATAAAAATAAAACTAGGACAATAGTACTCTATTTGTATGGCCAAAAGGTATCAAAGGTGAAAACTAGGGCCAGGCATGGTGGCTCACACCTGAAATCCCAGCACTTTGGGAGGCTAAGGTGGGTGGATCGCTTGAGGTCAGGGGTTCGAGACTAGCCTGGACAACATAGTGAAACCCCGTCTCTAATAAAAACACAAAAATAAGCTGGGCATGGTGGCACACGCCTGTAATCCCAGCTACTCTGGAGGCTGAGGCAGGAGAATCGCTTGAACCCAGGAGGCAGAGTTTGCAGTGAGCTGAGGTCGCACCACTGCACTCCAATCTGGGTGACAGAGTGAACGCCGTCTCAAAAAACAAACAAAAAATAAATAAAAATTGGTTAAGTCCTGATTTCCTGTAGAGGGCTGTTATTCTATTGAATGGTTTGAAGTTAGAGTCGTAGTTCTTACCAATAAATACTTTGGAACTGAAAATTCAGGTTTGTATTGACATTTAGCCAAATATAAGAGGTGATAAAAGTAATTCCTATTTCTTTCTGTAATTCAGTGAGGCAGCTACTCCTATTCAGTATCAGGGCTCCTCCTAAAGTTTTGAATAGAAATAAGAGTAACTTCCCAGGTCTGAAGACTGGTGTATCATCCTCCAATGGAGTAATTCCATTGCCCGAGGACAGGAAATGGTCCTTTGCTGCAACATTTTTACTCTAACATTTTACAAAGATCCAATATAGGGATGGGAGATCATAAATTCATTAAATATAATCTATCATCTATCCACCTGTCTAAATCCTATTGAACCTTTTAGGGACAGCCAGTCCAAATCCCATCTTAATCAGTCAATAAACCAGGAAGTATCTATTCAATATCAACTACCTGTCGATGATCCCTGTATCCATAAGACGGGTACTTATAATACTTGTTCAGTGTCTGTCTTGCCTGATAGTCTGTAAGCTCTAGGAGGGCATGGGCTGAGTAGGATATTCTAATTAAAACACTTCCCAGAAAATTGTAAACCTGGATTGTAGAAAAATTGAAAGTTGAGAAATGGATCTCAAACTCCATTTCTCAAACCTGGGTTGTAGCAAAATTGAAAGTTGAGAAATGGAGAAATGGTGCTTATAATAGCACCAGAAGGAATAAAATAGTTAGGAATAAATATTTTTAAAAGTACAAGACTTGTACACTGAAAACTACAAAACAATTTTGAAAGAAATTAAAGAAGACCTAAAATAAAATTAAATTAAATTAAAATAAAATAAAAGAATACCATGTTAATGGAATGAAAGACTGTTAAAATGGCAGTACTCCCCAGGAAAAGATGCCTCACCTCATTAGTAACCAGGAAATGAAAAAAGCATCCACTAGATTGGCAAAAATGTAATTCAGCAAAACCAGATGTTGGCAAGAATGTGGTTCTTGAATTCTGACAAGCAAAAGCATTGAGGGGAGGGTGGAAACGAGTGAGTGCAGGGCATGCTACTGGACCATCAAACAGCCCACTGTGGCTGGACCAGGATGCAGGAAGAATCAGTGAATCTGGAGGCAAATGTTGTAGAAAAGTTTTAAAAGCCAGGATGAGAGAAGTAGTTACCATGGGCTGAGGGGAGCAGGTGATGAGCAGTTATTGTTTCATTGGTACAGAGTTTTATTTTGGGATGATAAAAAATTTCTGGAGATGGATAGTGGTGGTTGTTGCCCAACAATGTAAATGTACTTAATGCCACCGAACTATACACTTGAAAATAATTGAAATGGTAAATTTTATGTGTATTTTACCACAATAAAAAAATCCAGATTTAGGCAGAAAGCTTAATTATTAAGAAAAATGTAAAAAAGAGAGAAGACAGAAACAGCTCATGGAGGGTAGGCTGCCTGGTGGAGGGGTATCACTGTTTTATTCTGTAGACCAGTGGGAGCCACTGGAGAATTCTGACAAGGAGAAAGAATCACAACTGTGTCTTAGAAAGAAAAAGGCTTGCTCCTGAAAAAATTTTCCTACCGAAGGAAATGGGCTTAAAGGGCTGATCCTCACCTGAGCATGTTTTCTTGTCCTCATTTAAGGTGTAGCCAGGATAACAATCACAGTGGTACGATGCGGCCCCATCACTCACACAAATGTGCTGGCAACCATGAGAGCCTAGAGCACACTTGTCACGGACTGACCACACGTGGTGCAGGAAAGAAAATATTCACACATTAAATAGAAAAGTAAACACAAATGTCTGAGAGAAGAAGTTTCCATTTGGTCCCCGCAAGTGCTGAGAATGCAGTAGTAGTCAGTAGTCAGCAACAGGCCCCATGCTGCAGGAGCAAGCGTGTTTTCTCTTCCCATACCTCTCATCCCTTTGGCCTCACATCACACACATTCCTTTCCTTTATATCTCTTGCAGATATCTAAGGGTACCTTTTCTTTTTTTCTGCCCACAGCATTGGGTGGCACTGAGTCTTGACTGTATTCCAGAACTTACCTCCAGCCTTTCCTGCTTCCATCATCCCCAGCTACTCATGGACAATCATCATCACCACCAAAAATAATGTTTGAGGGACCTAGTCATACATGGAACTAAGTTTGATGCTGCACAAAAAGCACTATATTGACCAAGTGCCTGCCTTCATAGCTTACAAAGTGGAACAGAAAACATTGACCTGGAGACACACACACACACACACAAGCACAGATGGGAAAATGATACAGTATTAGTGATGATGATGTGTATGATTAGAGAGTGAAGTACGTACTATCTATCACAAATAACATTTCAGGGACAAATGCAGTTTGCCCAAATTTGAGTGGAGAGCAGCGCAAAGTGCCATACTCATCTCATGTTCAGACTGGCCTAGGACAAATAAAACAGCAATTCTCCTTTAAAACCCAGAAAGCCTTCCTAGAAGACATAGGTTCCTCCTCTGCCATTGCAGGAACCAAAACAGTTTATTTCCCTCTAACTTTCCTCTTAAATGTCATTTCACATGCAGAACCTTTTGTGGCTCACTAATGCCTATAGAATAGCTTTGTGTGAAATGCGAGGCAATATATAATCTATACATAAAGTGCCTTTCCAACCTTAATATGGCTATTCCCTTTCAGTGCTACAATTTAGATTTTTTTTTCAAAATGCCTTCTAGCAGGGTGTTTCATTTTTTTCACTTCATTCCAGCTTAGTACCCACTCTACAGGTAGCAAATGGACATCCTTCCAGCCCCTGGGCCTGATCTGGGGCCCCACGTTTAATTTACAAGCCTTCCTACCACTAGCAAGGGAAAAGCAGACCGTTAGAAGGGATCCGATCCATGGGATGTTCCTCAGCTTTATAGCAGTATTCACTATTACTTTAAAACATATAAATAGGCCAGGCACAGTGGCTCACACCTGTAATCCCAGCACAAGGCAGGTGTATTGCTTGAGCTCAGGAATTCAAGACAAGCTTGGACAAAATGTCAAAACCCCATCTCTACAAAAAATACAAAAATTAGCCAGGTGTGGTGGCATGCGCCTGTAGTCCTAGCTACTCAGGAGGCTGAGGTGGGAGAATCACTTGAGCCTGGGAGGCAGAGGCTGTAGTGAGCCAAGATCACACCAC
>NW_012100543.1:1135782-1166696 GCF_000951045.1 Mandrillus leucophaeus | reverse complement strand
GTCTAGAAACTGCCAGGGAGTGACCGGCCTCAAACTTACTGGAAGATCTGTGTGGGTCTAATTCATGCATTCACAAAGTCTTCTTTACTAAAATCATCCAGCTTTAAGATTAACACTACAGAAAAGTTCCAGGCCAAGTTTTAACTGGAAAAAGATCAGTTCATCCTATCACACCAAATAGTTACTGTCCAGCTGATTTCCACTAAAGTTTTCTCTTTGCTTAAAAGTCTTCAGTGTACAGAGCTATAATATTTTCCTGGATAAGGACCCTACATTTAATTAGCTTTTCTCATATCCCCCACTCCCTACCTATTTCCCAGTAATTTTCTGAAGTAATCTGTGTTTGCTCCAGTGAGCTCACCACCCTCTGAGCAATGTGTGCCTTCATCTAAAAGTGTGGTTGAATGTCTGAACCTTGATTCCTTAAGTTACCTTTAAAAACCTCTTTGCTGGTTAGTTGCAAGTTGGTTTCACTGTAAAAGACCCAAGAATGAAAGAATTTTTTTGAATGGATCTTACCTGAACATGTTTTTTTATCTGCATTCAGAGTGTAGCCATCATAGCATTCACAATGATAGGACCCTGTTCTGTCATTCACACAAATGTGCTGACACCCATGGGTACCCAAAGCACATTTATCTTGAGCTGTGAAACAAAAATTCAGGAGACAAGAAATAAAAGGTGGAAGAATATTTTATTACCCATGGATAGAAACCTTATTTGTAGCTGGAAACATATGAGGAAAACTTACTGGAAACTATTCAAAGCCATTGGCACTGTTTTTTTCTAACTAGAAGTTAACTGAGTTAAGTGAAATCCTGCACATACAATAATTAGTCTCTGACCTTCCACAATTGCTTTTCAAAATCATCAGTATTGAGTTTTTATAACCTAAGTATCTCATAAATACTTTCTAAAGCACTCCTTTTAGCCTTACTGTACTTATCCCAACTCAGCAGGACACCAACAGTTGTGTGGCTGATTACGCTAGATTCAGAAAAACACAGAATTAGAGTTTGAAGAAATTGTAGTTCAACCCTCTCCTGTTTTTTTAAATGAGGGAAAGGAGCACAAGGGAGACCAGTTGATTCAGAGCAGCATAAAAACTCAAGACGCAAATTTTCATTCAATGCACTTTCCTCTGTACTGATATATTTTTAAACTATTTTTTACTTTTAAACTTTTCATCTGAGATAATTTCAGATTTATGAAAAAGTTGCAGCCGGGCACAGTGGCTCACGCCTGTAATCCCAACACTTTGGGAGGCCGAGAAGGGCGGATCACGAGGTCAGGAGATGGAGACCATCCTGGCTAACAAAGTGAAACCCCATCTCTACTAAAAATACAAAAAAAAAAAATTAGCCAGGCCTGGTGGCAGGCGCCTGTAGTCCCAGCTACTCAGGAGGCTGAGGCAGGAGAATGGCATGAACCCGGGAGGTGGAGCTTGCAGTAAGCCGAGATCGCGCCACTGCACTCCAGCCTGGGTGACTCCATCTCAAAAAGAAAAAAAAGTTGTAAAAACAGTGCAAAAAATTCCTGTACTTCACCTTGTTTCCCCAAACAGTAATTTACATAACCATAGTATGATTATCAAGCCAGAAATTAACATTGATACAATATGATTTACTAATCTACAGACTTTATTCAAACGTTGCCATTAATGTTCTTTTTCTGGTCCAGGATCCAATCCAGGATTCCACATTGCATTCAGTTTCACATCTCCTTCATCCTCTCTAATCTGGGACACTTCCTAAGTCTTTCTTTGTCTTTTATGACCTTCATGCTTCTGAGAAGTACTGGCAAACTATTTTGTGAACTGAGAATGTCTCTCAGGTTGGGTTTGCCTAATCTTTCCTCACGAAGAGACCTGAATTTTTAGCAAGAATACTACAGGTGTGCTGTTGTGTCCACAGTATTGAGCCCAGCATGTCAGGTCATCCATGATGTCACTGTGTGTCATCACTGATGATGTTAACTTTGATCACTTGGTTAAGGTGATGTCTGCCAATTTCTCCACTGTAAAGTTACTGTATTTCCCTTTGTAGGCAACAAGTACCTTGTGGGTTGTTATGTGATTTCAACCTACTGAATTGTCTGTAGCATTTGGGAAAGATTGTTTGGGCTGGATGCAGAGAAGGAAATGAGCAACACATTTATATATTTGGGCCGAGATACATACATGTTGCCATTTCTGACGTTCTGGATAAAACTTAAAAATGGGAAAAGCTTATGGTAGCAAGAGAGGAAAACACACCAACTTCCCAGTCAATGTGACCTGCCCTTTCATCACTGGGTAGGTAGGCAGACAGCTAAGTAGCAGTCGTAAAGACTCCTCCCTCACTTACCTGAACAAGTTTTCCTGTCTTCATTCAAGGTATAACCTTCATAGCACTCACAATGATAAGAGCCACTTCTGTCGTTCACACAGATGTGCTCACATCCGTGGATGTTAAGAGCACACTTATCAAGAGCTATCAAAAGATGATTGGGACAAATGTAAATGCATGCAGAGCATGGCAGAAATAAATAATTATGGGCCACGCCACTTACACACACACACACACACCCCCCCCCCACTAATGAAACAAGGGGGGGCAGCTGGGAGTTGGGAGCCAACCCTCTGGTCTTGGCTCTTTCACTAAGAGATCCTGTGGCATGGGTACGTTTTCTCCCTTACGTACATCTCAATTTCCTTATCTATCAAATTAAGTTATCTCTCAGCTTTCTTCCTCCCAAAAACTTTTTTCTAGGATTAAAAACAAAAAAAAAAAATCTAATTCCCATTCTTCATTGACTTCATGTACGTATCTATGTACCAGACCAGTGAGGACCCCTCTAACTTTTTTGCTACTTCTAGATTCCATGAGCATCTATGACTATAGAGAGGAAGAGGGTAGCTTGTATGTAATTAAATAAAATCCAGGACAAATTTCAAACCCTCAAAACGACTAAGAATCTTGGACCCTTTTCTTTTCCTTTTTTTGTGTGTGTTTTTTGTTTTTTGTTTTCTGTGAGACACGGTCTCCCTCTGCGGCAGTGCAGCAGAGGCTTTATCATAGCTCACTGCAGCCTCGGTCTCCTGGTCTCAAACAATCCTCCCCCCTCAGCCTCCCAAGTAACTAGGACTACAGGCGTGCACCACCACACCTGGCTTATTTTTATTATTATTATTTTTTGTAGAGATGGGGGTCTCACTATGTTGCCCAGGCTAATCTCGAATTAGCCTCAAACTATCCTACCAGCTCCACCCTCCCAAAATGCGGGAATTATAGGCCTGAGCTACCGCACTCAGCCCGGACCTCTTTCTTAGTAGCCTTTTCCCCTACGGTTTTATTTAAAACTTAAAAAGTATGGAAATAAGCTGATTTATGTATCATTTCACTTTTCTCCCTAAGCTCCTTTTCAGGGAAAACTGCTGATGAACAACAGTAAACCAGCCAAAAGGCAGTTAGGTAAAAAGGGGTCAAAGAGTCACAGCACAAGGCCAGTCCAAAACCTGGAGCATAGGTTTCCAAGCATTTGATTCAGTCACGACCCCCTACACAGGTCTCACCTGAACACGTTTTCTTGTCGGCATTCAAGGTGTATCCTTGGCTACACTCACAGTGGTGCTTGCCTTCCCCATCACTGATGCAGACGTGCTGGCACTGGTGTGTTCCAAGCACACAGGGGTCCAACGCTGTGCAGAGGAAGTTTACAACAGTCAGCACTGACACTTAGGAAACATCTGAGATACCTTCTTCCATGTCAGTAGACATTGCTCTCCGTGCTCCTTTCTGAGTCTATCTTTACTTCACTAAAAAAAGGGTTATTTGTTTTCTGCCTCTGGCTTATTAGAAATGCTCCTCTTAAACTAGAAATGTTACTAATTTAAAAGCACACATCTTGCTATATAGACTTTCTCAAGGGAGAAAGGGAATTTGGAGTTTGGAGCTGAAGCCAAACACATAGGCCAGGCGATTGGATGTTTTATTTGGCTTCTCCACCTCCCCATGAAGAAAAATGATTTGTGCTTCCCCACCACAAGAAATGGGAGAACAATAAAGCACAGCCTGAAGTGATGCAAGCTACTTGTCCCATTGCAGCCGGAATCTGACTTCCAAGGTTCTATAGTCTATGTCTAAACAGAATTCTCACACAAGTATGGGTCTAAGCCTAGAATAAACTCACAGGTGGGCAGTGGTACATCTTTGAACATACAAATGGTAGAGGACAGTCTGGGTAACTGTCTTCTGAATATGTAAGGTGGGTGAAGTCATCCATATGCTAAATTCATAGTGAACTCATATGCTAATACAAACAGGTTAAAAGAAAAGAACAAAATAAATGAGATTACATTAGCTAAACTACATCTCCATCTTGTTGCTCCTGGAGCCATTTATATCTCACTGGATATTTTTTTCCTAGTGCTTTTGAAAGATGAATCAATGAATTTAGTCATTTCTGAGAAACCAAGGAGGACTGTTGGAGGAGGCGGGCCCTCCTGTGGCAGGTAACCCAGCCTCCACTGCCCTTGGCAACAGGACAAGGCTAATATTTTTCCAAGAAGGGCCTCTTCATGGAATGATCTTTCCAACCCGTTGACTACAACAAGCTGCCACTCAGTCTTTTTTCCATAGAGAGGACATTTTTTCCCCCAGAACAAGCAGGTCTTGTGTACCAGAAGGAAAAGATTGCCACTCACCACTTGTTACTTTATAGCCTTCGAAGCCCAACCCCAGGTGCTAGCTTTGAAACCCAGCTTTGCCACAGACCAACATGTTGATGGAAAAGCTCTCACCCACAAGCATGGAGTGGACGAGTGATTTCCTGGGAGAAAGAAAGCCACTTTCTTTTTGGAAATGAATGAATGCCAAGTAGATGCCACCAAAGCCAGTGATGGCTTGTGAAAGCCCAGTGTCCTGGGACAGGAAAGACAAGGGGATCCCAGCCGAGTCTGACTGCAATGAGGCCAAACGTTGCCCCAGAGCAAGACTTCATCTCCCTTTTCCTGACAAACCATTGATGGCTGCGTCTCACATCAACTTAGATTAAAAGTCTCCTTGAAATTTACAATTGTAATTAATTATTGGTTCATTTGTTTGTCTCATCTCCATCCCCAAAATGTTACTTAATGGTAAGGAGGGATTACCTTTATCTTTGTATATCAGAGATCAATAAATACATGCTGAATAAATAAGTATGGAATAAATTATATTGCAAAAAGGTATCTGTGTTTAAAAATTCACCTGAACTAGAAATTTGTCCACAACTGCTTGGATATTCATATAGAGGCATCAAAAGATTATCTCTAGATAATAAAAAAATAAAGCATGAGTCCCACAGATCATAATTCTGATCAGTGACTAAAAATAAATTCCAGTATTGAATGGATCTGTAGTCCTAGATTTGGTCAGTTCATGCTAAAAATTCCATGTTCTTATTCAAATTCCATCCTAAAGGATAGAAGGAGTAGCAGAGTAACGGAATGATTTTTTAAGATCACCTTGCTTTCTTTCAAGTGAGCTGAAACCCTAATCTGCCTGGTCCCTGAATCCTGTTCTTCAACAAAGAGTAATCAGATAAAGAGCCCAGTCTGAAAACCAGAGCATTCACTCAATGCACGCTCGGGCTGACGGTGACATTGGAATAGAGGCCTGCTGACACCCCCAAGGACAGACGCTGCTCCCTGTCTTCTGCAGGAGAACAAAGAGAGTTCTGTTAGATCTAGAGATGGTAAAACTAAAACAATATGTATCGGGGGAAAAAACGTAGTGGTGGGGCAGAGGGGACAGGAGAGGCATCTTGAGTTTTGTTTTTCCTGACCCTGACAGGGAACAGCAGGGTCATTTATCCTGGATATTTGCAGACCTTCACAGTTCTAACGCAAACATGAAGATTTTATGAGCAAACCAAATTCCATATAATGCAGCTCTATATTCCTAAACCAATAGAGTGTGTTTAGGTTGGTCACACACGTGTGCACACGCGCGCACACACACACACACACACACACGATATATTTAAGTTTTTCATTAAATTTCCACAAAAAAAAAAAAAGAATAATATTCTTTTTCTCTGGGTACATAATGTCTGAACATAACATCCTTTCTAGTTGGAAGCAAAGACTGACCAACTTACCACAGAAGGTTTCCTGGAATCTAGAGGAAAGTTTCTCGATGACCCCATAAGTCTCCACGTAGAAAACATGCTCTTCTAGGGGCTCACTGGCCATCATCTTGAGGGACTGCATGTCTGCCCGGTCCACGCCCACAGCGTAGAGCTCAATACCAGATGCTCGGGCCCGAGCCGCCACCTCGTTCACCTGGTCCTGGGGCCTACCATCTGTCACAATAATGGCCACCTTAGGGATGTTAGAAGAGGGCCCTCGAGCCCCTGCCTCCGCTGTGAAGACTTCATCCATTGCTGTCTGGATGGCCAGCCCTGACATGGTGCCTGTTGACAAGGGTGTGATTCGACCCACAGCCTGCTTCAGGGACTGCTTATCTGTGTAGGCTTGGAGTTGGAACTCGATCTTCACAGTGCTAGCATAGTTCACCACTGCCACCCGCGTGTCAGCCGGCCCAATGTCCAGAGTGTCAATTATCCGGGAGACAAAAGTTTTCACTTTGGTGAATTCCAGGGGCCGTACACTACGAGAACTATCAATGAGAAACACCAGGTCCAAGGGCCTGCTCTTACAAACACCTGCAAAAGACCAAGCAATGATCAGACCACAGTTAGAAATGCGATAATCCTCACTTCCAGAGAACTGTGGGATTCCAGGAGGCCAGGCAAGGCAGCATCTCCTGACCCCAACATCACCACTGCCTGCGACCTTCCCCAAGACCATTGGGGTGTTGAAAGCACCAAGGACTTCAGAATTCCATAGTGAGAATTCACCTAGAGGTGTGAAGTTTCCCCAAATACTTCACCTGCAGGCTGGCTGAACCCTGAAATTTCACTTACAACCTCATCCCTCTGCTTAAGTTTTGCTCCCAAGGACCCTCATGATTCCTGAGAATTAAAGGGTTCTAGATGTTTCTTAAGCACCTTGGCTATCTGGAGCAATTGGACAATGTGTCCCTGAACCATGTAAAAGGCCTTGGGCCCTCAGGGACAGCCTCACTGCCAACCACTGTGCCCAGGCCTCAGGCAATGGAAGTCTGAGGCAAGGCACTCAGGGGCTCTTCTGGTGGCCCCCCCTCTTTTACTCCACTTCCAAGGGGGTGAAAACTGCTCCAGAGTATCCCTGAATCCCCCCTCCATCTGGCCATCATTCCTGATTAGTGAATTTGGGGGCTCACTGAAGCTCTGAAAATTGTCACTCAAGCCTCTTTCCTTTCCTAATTAAAAGTAGAAAGAGGGACCCGGGTGCGGTGGCTCACGTCTGTAATCCCAGCACTTTGGGAGGGTGGGTGGATCAGCTGAGGTCAGGAGTTCAAGACCAGCCTGGCCAACATGCTGAAACCCCGTCTCTACTAAAACTACAAAAATTAGCAGGGCATGGTGGCATGCGCCTGTAATCCCAGCTACTCGAGAGACTGAGGCAGGAGAATAGCTTGAACCTGGGAGGTGGAGGTTGCAGTGAGCTGAGATCACGCCATTGCACTCCAGCCTGGGTGACAAGAGCAAGACTTCATCTCAAAAAGAAAAAAAAAAAAAAGGTAGAAAGAAGGATGCCAACTTAATCTTGTATCTATTTAGTGCACTTCCATCTTCGTAAGCATGTCTCGTAAGAAGCAGGGATTGTGATCTGGCATCTACCCTACTGCCCCATCAAACCCTCTTGGTCATCTCTCTTTCACGTATTCATTCACCAGAAACATTTTTTGAGGGCCTACATGTATGAAGCCCTGGAGCTACAAAAGCAAATAAGCCAGATTCCCCACTTTCAAGGAACTTATCTCCTTTCTACACAAAAGTACCTGACATACTATAGTATCACAGTACATCAGTACATTTTAGTGTTCACCTATTCTTTCCCAGTCTTTCCTGTTTCCCCCAACCCGTTTGCACACCCTCTCTCCTCAATACAAAAATCAAATCCACAAGTCAGGACAAGACAAGAAAAAAGCCAATGACTAAACTTCTTTTTCTCTTTTCTTTTTTTTTTTTTTTTGAGGTGGAGTCTTGCTCCATCACCCAGACTGGAGTGCGGTGGTGCAGTCTCGGCTCACTGCAATCTCTGCCTCCCGGGTTCAAGCAATTCTCCTGCCTCAGCCTCCTGCGTAGCTAGGACTACAAGTGCGTACCACCACACCCAGCTAGTTTTTGTATTTTTAGTAGAGATGGGGTTTCACCATGTTGGCCAGGCTTGGCTCGAACTCCTTACCTCAGGTGATTCTCCCACCTCGGCCTCCCAAAGTGCTGGGATTACAGGTGTGAGCCACAGTGCCCAGCCCTAAACTTCTTTTTCAAGCCATTCCCCCTTCTCATCCAACACGCATGCACATGCATACAGGCGTTACACGCATGCAGCCCTCAATGGAAATGAGGTCCTGGGGCATGAAGTGTCATTCAAGGCTCTTTCCTTTCCTAATAAGGAGACAGAAGTTGATGCTACTCTAAGAAGGTAATTTACTTAGTGAGTAGGAAAAAAAAGGTAGATTCAAAATTAATGCCTAGACTAAGCACTTTATAGAAAAAAAAAAAAAAAAAAAAAAAAACCTTACCTGGAACAGCCGACATTATGTCTCTGTCTAGTTTTCTTTTAAAAGCAGAAAATTGTCTTCTTATTTTTAGCCTGCTGCTTGGAGGTATTTAATTAACAAAAATAAAATGTTCTTTTCAGTAACACTTTAGGAATCACAAGGTACCAACACATCAACCCTGTAAAACTGGAGGTGCAGAGGTGGTTTTTATACCCATTTTACAGGTGAGAAACCTGAGGTTCAAGGAGTTGTGAGATCTAGAAAGTGGTAGAGCATGAATTGGACTCCAGGTTTCTAGACTCCAAGCCCCTGGGCACTTGCTACTGAATCCCAGTTACCTCTCTCTGAGGCAACATTTTCCTCCACAAAAGTCAACATTCTCTCATGTATTCAGTAAACATCCTGCTTGTTGACTTTGAGCCACAGCCCTGAAATATGCTGTACGTCATGTATTTAGTTAAGTCAAAAGGAATTAAACCCAGGCGCAGGGGCTCGCGCCTGTAATCCCAGCATTTTGAGAGGCCGAGGGAGAAGGATCACTTGAGCTCAGGAGTTCTAGACCAGTCTGGGCAACATAGGGAGATCTCATCTCTACAAAAAATTTAAAAATTAGCCAGGCATGGTGGCAGGCACCTGTAGTCCCAGCTTCTCAGGGGGCTGAGGCGGGAGGATCACTTAAAGCTAGAGAGTCAAGACTGCAGTGAGCCACGATCGCACCACTGCACTCCAGCCTGGATGATAGAATGAGACCCTGTCTCTAAAAGCAAAAAAAAAAAAAAAAAAAAAGGAATTAAAATTCTTTCTTTAAAAAAAAAAAAAACTCCAGCAGCCATAAAAAAGAATGAGTTCATGTCCTTTGCAGGGACATAGAAGCTGGAAGCCATCATTCTCAGCAGACTGTCACAGATACCACATGTTCTCACTCATAAGTGGGAGTTGAACAATGAGAACACATGGACATAGGGAGGGGAACATCACACACCAGGGCCAGTCAGGGGTGGGGGACAAGGGGAGGGAGAACATTAGGACAAATACCTAATCTATGTGGGGCTTAAAACCTAGATGATGGGTTGATAGGTGTAGCAAACCACCAGGGCACATATATAACTATGTAACAAACATGTACATTCTGCACATGTATCCCAGAACTTAAAGTAAAATAATAATAATAATAAAGATCTGAATAGGAAATATTTGTCATCTATTGTCTCTAAGGTTAGCCACTATCAGACTTCAAAAGAACCTTGGTCTCTACAGTCTTTTATCTTAACCTGAACATTTCCTTTTTATGGGTCCCAGGTCTTTAGACAAACTCAACCAATTGTCAACCAGAAAATGTTTAAATTTACCTATAGCCTGGAAGCCCCGCCCCCCCACCCACCACAGGCTTTGAGTTGTCCCACCTTTTAGGACCAAACCAATGTATTTCTTAAATGTATTTGATTGATGTCTCATGCCTCCTTAAATTGTATAAAAACAAGCTGCACCCTGGCCACCTTGGGCACATGTTCTCAGGACTTTTGAGGGCTGTGTCACGGGCCATGGTCACTCATGTTTGTCTCAGAATAAATCTCTTCAAATATTAAAAAAAAAAAAAAAAAAAGCTCCAGAATTTTACTTCATTCCTGGAAAGTCCCATAGATCTAGAGCTAGGATGAAGAATTATGTTGAAAATCTTTCCTGGAGATGGGTCAAAGTATTTTTGCATAATTAGAAAAAGAAAGGATGGGGGCAACAAGAAGATATGAACTCCGTAATTGACAGTGCTTTCACCAACACCCAAATGGTGTCCTTATAAATATCACGGCTATGTTCTTATAACTACATGTGCATGATTCCTTCCTTCTCCACTTGGTTATTCACACCGAATCCTCTATTCGGGGTGTGGTATGCAGAATAATGCCCCCCTAAAGACATCCACATCCTAATTCCAGAAACGTGTTGCTTTTACATGGCAAAGGGCAGAGACTTTGCAGGTGTGATTAAGTTAAAGACCTCTACATGAGAGGTTATCCTGGATTATTCAGTGAGTCAATGTAATTATAAAGTAGAAGAGGGAGGCAGAGGAAAGAAATGTGAGTAACTCAATGTGAGAAGGCCTCAACCTGCTTTAGCTGGCTCTGATGATGGAAGAAAAAAGCCATAAGCTAAGGAACTCAGCAGCCTTCATGTGCTGGAAAGGGAAGGGAAATGGCGTCTCCCCTAGAGACTTCTGAAAGGAATGCAGCCCTGCCAACACCTTAATCTTAGCCCAGTGAGACCAGTGTCAGACTTCTGACCCACAGAACTCTCAGATAATAAATGTGTGTTGTTTTAAGCCACTAAATTCATGGTAATTTGTTACAGCGGCCATAGAAAACTAATACCTGAGGGAGGCTTGACCAGGGTGGCAGAAAATTCTGTGAACATCTGGTTCCTTCCTGATTGGTACTCACTCGGCATCAGTCATTAGTTGTTTTTGAATCTCACTCCCATTTACTAAATAGCAGCAATTTGATTCCCAAGAACAAAGAAAGAATCTGAATCTCCTAAAATGTTCCCATACTCACAATACCACCGAGTCCTTATAGTCCTGCTTCCATAGCAAAGCTTAGCAATTTCTGGTTGCTAAAAGGAGAGAATTTGGAACAGAGTGGAATCTGGCTTTTTTTAAATTTTTTTTTTGAGACGGAGTCTCGCTCTGTCGCCCAGGATGGAGTGCAGTGGTGAGATCTCAGCTCACTGCAAGCTCCACCTCCCGGGTTCACACCATTCTCCCGCCTCAGCCTCCTGAGTAGCTGGGGCTACAGGCACCGGCCACGACGCCCGGCTAATTTTTTGTATTTTTAGTAGAGATGGGGTTTCACTGTGTTAGCCAGGATGGTCTCGATCTCCTGACCTCGTGATCTGCCTGCCTCGGCCTCCCAAAGTGCTTGGATTACAGGCGTGAGCCACGACGCCAGGCCGGAATCTGGCATATATTAAGGGATTATCATTCATGATCAGTTTCGAATTCCAGGTAATAAAAGACTAGTGCAGCTCAGGGGGTCATGGCCACCTGATGCTGAATCTCTCCTTCCTCTTCCAGTCCCATCCCAGAGGGAGGCGGGTCAGGACTAGAGTAAGGTTAACTTCCAGAAGAAAGACTTTCCCTCAATTCCCGGCCTGGAGCAACCAGCCACCAGCTGAATCTAACCCTGTGGACCCCAGCACCTCCTGCCTCAGCAGCAATGCTTTTGCCATTTCAAATCTGCCACTTCAAATACGGGGACTGAGTATTTGAGTCAGGAAGAAGTCCCTTGAGCTCCTTCTCAGCTTATCCAGAAAGATGCAGTAGGGGATAGACAATTCAAATCAGCCTGAGGCATGCAGCGTGGCTGGCCAGATGAGACTGCATACCCAGAAATGGCCTGGCACAGACTCTCTTTAGCAAGACTGAAGCTGGGCTTTTTGGAAATGAAGATACAATCTTATGTAAACCATATTAAGAGGTTGGTAGGCTAGGGCGGTAGAAAGAGACCCTGCTTGGGATTTCGGAGCCCTGAACTTTATTGTGGGCTCTGACACTGATTCACAGAGTCCCTTCACCTTGATACGCCTCAGTTTCCCTTCATGTGCTGTCAGGGGCTGTGTCAAACGACCTGCCCGCTTCGCTGCACTATGAGCTTTGCTCTGCTTCAAGAATCAATTGCTGACCAAAAAGAGAAATAGAATTGTTCGCCAAAGACCCAGAACGTCTTGGTCCTGGGGTATCCAGGGGCTCCTCGGGTCTCCTCCTGGTCTCACACCCCCATCCTTTACCTTCCAGTCTGAGGCAGCCTGAGGGCTGTGGGAGGGGAGGAAGGATCACGCCCTGAGATTGGATGGAGATAGAGGGATTCCATGAGAACTAACAGCAGTCTCGGGAAGGGTTTGCTCACTGAATGGAGAGGTCAGGATTGGGACGGAGCTGGGCAGCAGCCCCTGCGCTCCCCAGCTGCCCTGTGCTCCTGGCCAAATCACAGGGGAGGTTGCCGGAGTGAGAGCTTCAGGAGACCCACATTCTAGCCTGGACACATGAGTGATACGGGGCATCTCCCTCCCCTTCTCTGGACCTCAGTTTCCCCTACAGGATTCATCCGGGAGGGGCCTCTCTCTCCCGCACCACGGTCGGCCTGAGGCCGGGATGTAGCGCGCTTGGTGGATGCCCCGGGCTTCTTCTCCTCCTTCGATGCTCACACGTCCCTCCCGCTGCCCGCCTGTACCTGCACCGCTGGCGCGGCCGGGCTCGCTGGCCCCGGAAGCGGGCGCGCCGTCGGGAGCCACAGAAGAGGGGCGGCGTCCAGGGCTGCCCTCAGGACCTCGGGTCCCCAGCCTCCGAAAGCCCGGGCGGGCCACGGGGTCGGGGGCGGCGAGGGGCAGCAGCAGCAGCAGCGGCCAGAGCAGCAGGAGGAGTCCCGGGAGGCGGCGCGCGGGGGCCGGGCGCGGCATGGTGGGCTCCGCGGGCCTGGCGGTGTCCGTCGGGGGCCGGGAGCCCACGCGAGGCGCAGATTTAAAGGTCCCGCGGCCTCGGGCTCCGCCCCGTCCAGCCCCGCCCCGGGGCCTAGAGCGCCAGGCAGGCCCGGGGAACCCAGCCCAAGGCCAACAAGGAGCCTTGTCCGCGCATTCCAGCGGCAGAAACGGAATGTCCGAGCGAGGCGGCCAGCGGCGCGGTGGTCACCTCCCGCCCCTGCCCTGAGCCCCGAGCTGGCTGCAGCTGGGTGGGCTCGGCTGCTGTCACAACCTCCCTCCTCTGAGTAACACCAGGGCAGTGGGGGCAGCCATCCGCGGCTGCAGCCTGCCCGGCCCTCCACTCTCCCTCCCACCCCAGCGGGGCCTGCGCCCCAGGTCCTGGATGGGGACCCCTGGGCTCTGCCTTCCCTTCCGCCACTGGGTCGCCCGCCTGGGGCTGAAGATGAAACCCGGCTCCTCACTCTACATTCTTTTTCTCAGCCAAGTAACCCAAGTTTTGCTGTGGGCTCTTGGTTTAAAAAAAAAAGAAAGAAAAGGCCTCACAGATTCTAGGGGCATGAATAAGAACGCTTTCATCCGAGCTTCAAATATCCACAAACATTTGAACTTATATTCCCGGGAATAGAAAGTCAAACATACATTCCCCAGAGAGCCCCGTTAGCTGGAAGGACAGCCTGTACCAACACAGGCTTCAAAGGCTCTCCCGAGACCCCATTTCCTCTCCGGAAGAGTTATCATGGTACAGGGCTGGAGGCTGCCAGAGGACCCCCATGGAACTCACTGTCTATGAGAAGGAGATTTGCATAAATGCGGTATCTGTCTACGGGAACGTGGTGGATTTAGGAAACAGACACTGACTGCCTGCGGAGACCGGAAGACTTCTAAAACCAGGTGACATTTGAGCCGAGTCTTAAAACAATGAGCGCGAGTTCCAACAGAACCTATCTGGTCGTCCTATTTCACTATTTCCCCTCTCCAAGCGATCCTCCTCGCAGGATCCTAACCCTCACTTCTCATATTTGTATCCCACGTTAGTAGTAGCATTATACACAATAGCCAAGAGGCGGAAGCAACCCAGTGTCTCTCTTTGTATGAATGGAAAAGCAAAATGCAGTATCTACGGACAATGGAATACTATTCAGCCTTAGAAGGAAGGACATTTTGGCACATGCTACAGCATGGATGAACCTTGAGGGTATTATGTTAAGTGAAATAAGCTAGTCACAAAAAGACAAATACTGTATGATTCCATTTATATGGGGAATC
The DNA here is from genome assembly GCF_000951045.1 of Mandrillus leucophaeus. Lineage (NCBI taxonomy): Eukaryota > Metazoa > Chordata > Mammalia > Primates > Cercopithecidae > Mandrillus > Mandrillus leucophaeus. Next base: position 1,152,327 of record NW_012100543.1, on the reverse strand, counting down.
TAGAGTAGCCAAATTCATAGAGACAGAAAGAATGGTTACCAGGAGCTGAGGGGAAGTGGGGATGGGGAGTTAGTTGTATAATGTATCAATGACATTGGGCAGTGATAGTCACTGCCTGAGAGAAAATGTTGCTCAACTCCCAGTGAAAACTCACCAATTTAGAAGGACCTTAGAAGAAACGAGAAGTTTGTAACAATGGGAAAAGGACACTAAGAAGTCTGAAAGAAACTATGCCAAGAAGAGGAGGGATTGATAAACACGGTATTTGCAAGCTCCGGTGGACATTTGTCATTTGTCCTGCTTTTAGGATGATCCCCAAAGCCTTTGAACCCTTCACTAGTCAGGGTTCTTGAGAGAAACGAAACCAATAAATTTTATATATACATACATATAGAGAGAGGGTGGGGGGAGTAATTGAGATTATGAGGGATTGGCTCATGCAATTATGAAGGCTGAGAAGTCCACAATCTGCTGTCTGCAAGCTGGGGGCCCAGGAAAGCCAGTGGTCCAGTCCAAGCCTGAAGGCCCAAAAGCAAGAGAGCCAATGACATAAGGCCCAGTCTGAGTCCAGAGACCCAAGAACCAGGAATGCTGATGTCCAAGGACAGGAGAAGGTGGTTGGCCCAGCTCGAGCAGAGAACACATTTACCTTCCACTGTCTTTTTGCTCTATTCAGGCCCTCAACAGATTGGATGATGCCCACTCCACTCACATTGATGAAAGTGATCTTCTTTGCTCAGTCTACTGATTCAAATGCTAATCTCTTCCAGAAACATCCTCCCAGACACACCCAGAAATACTCCTTAATAGCTACCTGGGCATCCATTAGCCCCGTCAAGATGACACATTAAAATTCACCATCACAAATACCTTCCTAAATTTAGGGATTTCCAACTTCATGAGTCAGCACCTCCCCAAGTTGACTCCAAGAACTTGCTTCCCCAGCGTCTCTTGCAGCTGGGATGTACGTAAGGGGTCCAGACTTCATCAATCATATGTGGTGTCTATGCCAAGCAGCAGTGACTCTGGGTCTCCCATAGAGCAAACCTGCAATATAATTTTGGGAATGGTTGATGACTGTGTGGCTTCCAAGTTTGATTCTTAAACCTTTCCAGAAATTATTTGACCCACTTATATCCAGGGCTACATATGGATGGTGCAGGTGTACACTGCACAACTTCACAGGGGCACTTTTCACATTCGTAGTCAACACATATTGGTTATAACATTTGGAATTCCACTTCAACTGGGGAGTGATGTTTCTGAGGAATGGTTGGCTTTTCCATTTGCACTTTGAGCTAGTAGTGGGGCAAATAATGCCCTTAATATATACTTTTTCTGTTTATTCTTTATTATTATTATTATTATTATTATTATTATTATAAATAGGGTCTCATTCTGTCACCCAGGCTGGAGTGCAGTGGTGCCATCAGAGCTCACTGCAACCTCAACCTCCCAGGTTCAAGCAATTCTCCTGCCTCAGCCTCCCAAGTAGCTGGGACCACAGGTGTGCACCACCACGCCCAACTAATTTTTTTTTATTCTTTGTAGAGACGGTATAATTATGTTGCCCAGGCTGATTTTGAACTCCTGGGCTCAAGCGATCCTCCCACCACAGCTTGCCAAAATGCTAGGATTACACATGTGAGCCACCACGCTTAGCATCTTTTTCGGCTTATTCTAGCAGGAATGGGTTCCGTTTGCACCAACAATGAGGATATATTAATCTTGTGATATTTTCCTATTGCATACCACTGGGGGGCACTGTTTTAAAGAGCTCAAAATAAAAATCTCAGCTCCTAGGTGAATGTCCCTACACATTCGTTGTCAATAACTCAGACAATTTCAGATGCTGGTGTATGAAAGTCATGCCATCTTGAATGACATAGAAATTGTCTGATAAGTTTGTATCTCCAGTGTTCACACTCCAAGACAGTTGTCTTACATCTGACGTCCAAAGATTGTAAAATAAAATAAAGGTAGCTCTTCCAACAGAGGAATTCAGGTGGCTGCAGGGTCTTCTTGCATGTCACCAACTCAACTGGCTGCTGGCCCAGATGGTAACTTTGCTTTCAGGTGGTTACATGGGAATATTGCAAAAGCTATGTCTCTCTACCACTGCATATTATCTTATACTACTTGGTCAAGATAAAGACTAGAATAATTTTTTGATAACCTAAAGACTTAGGTCATTAAAAAGCCAAACAAAGGTTTTTTGAACTATTCAAAAATTTAAGAAATGCAATAAAGATTTATATATACACTTTACATTGCTTTTAGAATTTTATTATTTTAAAATAGGTAATACATGTACTCGGTCTAAACTTTGAAAAAAGAAACCAACCAAATGTTAGGATTACTTTCAACTTTGCATCACTTCTTACAAGCAATAAATTCAACATGTTGGGAGAATTATTTTTCTCACAACTAAGATTTCAGCAGTAGAATAAGACTTGCAAGCTACTTAAGGAAGCACTTTTCTCCTACTTTGCTGCCCTTAATGTGTGGATTTTGTTCCCAAGGCTGCTGGAACTCCAAGTATCATGTTGGCATTCCAGGATGAAGGAAGAGGGAAGGCCAAAGGCCAAAGGGCAAAGGACCAAAAGAGGTTTGCTGCTGACATCTCATGGCCATGCCTGGCCACAAGGGCGTCTTGGAAGGTAAGTTTTTAGCTTCTTTGATCCACAGTGAAGAAGGCAAAGGAAAACATGGATTGGAATGGGAGTTGACAGCTAACCTGTGGCATATATTACAGTATACAGTAAAAAGGAACTATCCCAACCACGCTTGCCAATGACACCACTGTTGCCAATGTCTTGCATGTGCATAGACTTGTAGGTGTAAACATTGAAAAATACACGTGCAGACATCCACTGTTCTATTGAAAGAAGACATATGTTTCCAACTTTAGACCAAAAAAATCTACCCCCAAACAAGTTGAAAAGGCCTTCGATTCCATGGATGCATTGGAGAAAATGTTATCAAAAGATGTCCCAAGGCTTCTTAAATCTGATAAATGACAGACCATGTACTTGGAGAAAAAATTTGTTTTGTTTTATTTTCAAAACTATCTCAGACCCAAAGTGGAAGTCTTTTCCAGAAAGTATAGAACTCTTTACCTATGTTTTTTGCAACTTACCCACCTGAAAAAAAGTTATGAAAAATGAATATGTTCAATAGCCTACAAGTTGTATTGCCATCTTTGTTTCTTAATTGCCACAGGGATTAAGATAGTAAAATTATGGATTGGTACTATACACTAATATTTATGCTATTAAATATATATTTCTAGACTGGGTGTGGTAGCTCATGCCTATAATCCCAGCACTTTGGGAGGTGGGAGGATCACTTGAGCCCAGGAGTTCAAGACCAGCCTGGGCAACATAGTGAGACTCCATCTTTATGAAAAATTTTTTAAAAATTAGCCGGATGTGGTGGCACACACCTGTGGTCCCAACTACTCGGGAGACTGAGGTAGGAGGACTGCTTCAGCTCAGGAGGTTGAGGCTACAGTAAGCCATGATTGTAGCACTGTACTCCAGCCTGGACGACACAGTGAGACCCTGTCTCAATCTATCAGTCAGTCAGTGTTTCTGTGAATAAGCAGAAAACATGGAAACTAAATCTAAACTCTTCTGTTTTAAGGCCTGTGCCTATTTTTAATACGAAATTCTTAGCTATATGAGAGTAGCCTGCGAGTGAGATGAGGTTGAAGGCAAAGTTTGGCTGGCTCTAAAAAAAGAAAAAAAAAAAAACACTATTTCTGAAACATAGCAAGCACATTTCATTATTGCCAGTAAGTTCTGAAGAGGGCTGTTAATGACCTACTATTATTAACTAACATTTACAACTTAAGACATACTTCTATTCAAAATAGTAGAATCAATATTTGAAAAGAGCAACTCATAACACTTTTGCTTCCTTTAATAGAAGATTGGTTTTAATTTTTATTGTTTCATTTTAGAAGTACAAGCATGAGCATTAAGTTTCACTGGTAAATAAAAATACAGTTATCAAGTGAGCCAATTCACTGTAATGTCTTCCCCAGATTCTCTGAAGCCATATTGTAAATTAGGTTTTTCAAATGTTTTACCACAATTCACTATAACGACTACATTTTATATTATGAGCCAGATACTGCACAAATACATAATACATATATACAACAGAAACGAGTTTTATAAAGCAATATTGACAACATATGTGATGCACTCTAATGATTCCTATTTTATTCAACTCCGTTCATTTCTATTTCATTTTCTTAAAAATCTGGCTATAAACATCTAAATAGAATTCATGATTCACTAATGTTTGAAAACCCCTGTATTAAATAGATTTTTTTTCTGCTGCTTCTGCCCTTTCAATCTATTACAAGTGTCCAGTTTGTTGCTTCAGTGGCCCTTACTCACTTTGTAATTATTTAATATGTATTAAATGCATTTATTCCATCAGACTGCACTAGAGTGTAGGCTCCAGGAGGGCAGAGGCAATGCTTGCATTGTTTGCTACTAAATTCCAAGAAATTCTACCTTACCACATGCAGGTTCACAACCTGTGTTAGGACTGAGACTTCAGGAAATGGGAGATCATAGAACAGAGCTGATATTCAGCCTTTCCTTGGCAGAATAGTCAACAGGCATGATAGATTGTTTGTAGGAAGAGAAACAGCCTGGCACTGCTTTTTCCAGGAATCGAGTGGTGGCGAGGAAAGGCTTTGGTCTGTTTCGCTTCACTGACCGACGACAGACTGCCCTGTGCTGGGCATTGGCTCCACAGACCATCTCTTCCTTGGCCTTCTCCAGCAGTGGAGTGAGATCCTGCTCCAACACCAGGCTCCTTCTAGGGAAGGAGTTCGGGGGAGATGCAGCCTCAAGTGTAATGTCTGTTTCAGCACATTGGCATCTGAGCATCTGTGGAAATTAAAACTATTTAACCAAGGCTAGAAAGTAAATTAAGAGTTGCTTTAAAAAAAAAAAAAATTCACTGTAATATTGCTATAATGATTTTTACAATTCTAAAAAACTATTTATTAGTCAACTTTGGCTAGGTTATGCTATGGTAACCAATGGCCTCACATCTCATGTTCTTATAACGAATTTTTTTTTTTTTTTTTTTTGAGACAGAGTCTAGCTCTGTCGCCCAGTCTGGAGTGCAGTGGTGCCATCTTGGCTCACTGCAAGCTCTGCCTGCCCGGTTCACGCCATTCTCCTGCCTCAGCCTCCTGAGTAGCTGGTACTACAGGAGCCCGCCACCACGCCTGGCTAATTTTTTTTGGTATTTTTAGTAGAGATGGGGTTTCAACGTGTTAGCCAGGATGGTCTCAATCTCCTGACCTCGTGAACTGCCCATCTCGGCCTCCCAAAGTGAGGAGTGAGCCACTGGCGCCCAGCCAAGAACCTTTATTGCTTGCTGTGTTATGTGTCCTGCATAGGTTGGCTGCAGCTCTCCTCCATGGCTTCTTCATTCAGGCACCCAGACACAGGAGCAGGTCCAATCTGGAATGTGCTGCTCTTGAGGCAAAGGAAGGAAAAAAGATGGTGGAATCATGCATTCTGCAAGAATGTGGCAAATCAATTTCACTCACGTTATTGGCTGAAGCAAGTCACGTGGCCAAGCCTGACGGCAGCAGTTGGGGAATATTAATATCAACTTTTTGCTGGAGAAACGGCAAATATTTGGAAACTATAACAGGATCTGGCACAATTTATTTAGACATTGCTTATGATGGGCATAGATGGGTGCCCTCAGAGGGCCCTTCTCTTAGAAGATTCAAGAACCCTTCGTCTCTCATTCCAGGTTGGCTTCTCCTCAAGAGGCTACTTGTGCTGGCTGATCGAATCCTAACCACTTTCAAACAGTTTTTCAGCTTCATAAGTAGATAGCCTTGGTGGAGCAATTTCTTTGTTCTTGTTGACTGGTGTCCTGCCAGTAGGGAAACTGTGCTAGCTCTCAGTTCAGGCCACATGGGAAGCATGGTTGGAATCTGCTTCCAACAAGTTGTCACTCCCAGGAGTCACGCCCTTTCTTGACTTCGGGTTGTGCAGAGCCTGGCTCTAAAATCTCCCAGGACACACACAAGGCCATGGATCCCAAGATATATTTTTTTTCCACATCCTGGACTTACTGATTTATGACAAAACATGCAGTTGTGCTATTTACAGAAACCTCCAATTGAAGCCTTTTCGTATCTCTCAGAGGTTCAGTCTGTCCAACCCTGGGTGCAAAGGAAACAAAGGGGAAGGAGGCCTGTAGTCCCCATGCCCTGATGCAGTGGTCCTGCAACTGAACTGTCAGAATCACCCGGGAGGCCTTATCAAAGACAGATTCCTGGGCCCCCACCCTATATGTCCTGAATCAGATGGTTGGGTTCTGGATCCACGAATTTCCAGTTTCTGGAGGTGTATTAGTCTGTTCTCATGCTGCTAATAAAGACATACCTGAGTGAGACTGGGCAATTTATAAAGAAAAGAGGTTCAATGGACTCACAGTTCCACATGGCTGGGGAGCCCTCACAATCATGGCAGAAGCTAAAAGAGAAGCAAAGGCACATCTTACATGGTAGCAGGCAAGAAAGCTTATGCAGGGGAGCTCCAATTTATAAAACCATCAGATCTCATGAGACTTATTCACTACAAGAACAGTATGGGGGAAACCACTCCCATGACTCAATTGTCTCTGACTGACCCCAACCTCAACACATGGGGATTATTACAATTCAAGATAAGATTTGGGTGGGGACACAGCCAAACCATATCATTCCACCCCTGGCCCCTCCCAAATCTCATGTACTTACATTTCAAAACCAATCATGCCTTCCCAACAGTCCCCTAAAGTTTTTACTCATTTCAGCGTTAACTCAAAAGTCCACAGTCCAAAGTCTCATCTGAAAGAAGGTAAGTCCCTTCAGCCTATGAGCCTGTAAGATCAAAAGCAACTTAGTTACTTCCTACATACAAGGGTGGTACAGACAATGAGTAAATACACCTGTGCCAAATGGGAGAAACTGACCAAAATGAAAGGGCTAGAGGCCCCATGCAAGTCCAAAATCTGGGGGAGGGGTAGTCAAATCTTAAAGCTCCAAAATGATCTCCTTTTACTCTGTGTCTCACATTCCAGGTCACACTGATGCAAGAGGTAGGTTCCCATGGTCTTGAGCAGCTCCACCCCCATGGCTTTGCAGGGTACAGCCTCCTCTTGGTTGCTCTCACAGGCTGACACTGAGTGTCTGCAGTTTTTCCGGGTGCATAACGCAAGCTGTCAGTGGATCTACCATTCTGGGGTCTGGAGGATAGTGCCCTCTTCTCACAGCTCCACTAGGCAGTGCCCCAGTGGGGACTCTGTGTAGGGGCTCCTACCCCACATTTCCCTTCTGCACTGCCCTAGTAGAAATTTTCCATGAGGGCCCTGCCCCTGCAGCAAACTTTTATCTGGACATCCAGGCATTTCCATACATTCTCTGAAATCTAGGTGGAGGTTCTCAAACCTCAATTCTTGATTTCTATGCACCTGCAGGCTCAACACCACATGAAAGCCAACAAGGCTTGGGGCTTGCACCACCTGAAGCAATGGCCTGAGCTCTATGTTGGCCCCTTTTAGCCACAGGTGGGATGCAGGGCACCAAGTACCCAGACTGCACAAAGCAGCAAGGCCCTGGGCTGGGGCCACAAAAACATTTTTTCCTCCTAGGCCTCTGGGCCTGTGGTGGAAGGGGCTGCCATGAAGACCTCTGACACGCCCTGGATATATTTTCCCCATTGTCATGGTGGTTAACATTTGGCTCCTCATCACTTATGCAAATTTCTGCAGTGGTTTGATTTTCTCCTCAGGAAATGGGTTTTTCTTTTGTATTGTATCATCAGGCTGCAAATTTTTGGAACTTGTATGCTCTGCTTCCCTTTTAAATATAAGTTCCTATTCCAAACCATATCTTTGTGAATACATAAAACAAACTACTTTTAACAGCACCCAAGTCACCTCTTGAACATTCTGCCGCTTAGAAATTTCTTCCATCAGATGCCCTGAATCATCTTTCTCAAGTTAAAAATTCCAAAAATCTCTAGGACAGGGGGAAAATGCCACCAGTCTCTTTGCTAAAGCATAGCAAGAGTCACTTTTGCTACAGTTCCCAATAAGTTCCTCATCTCCATCTGAGACCACCTCAGCCTGGATTTTATTGTCCATATCACTATCAGCAATTTTGTCAAAGCCATTCAACAAGTCTCTAGGAAGTTCCACACTTTCCCACATTTTTTTGTCTTCTTCTGAGCCCTCCAAACTGTTCCAACCTCTGCCTGTTACCCAGTTCCAAAGTCACTTCCACATTTTTGAGTATCTATTCAGCAGCAATTTACCAATACCAATACCAGTACTGGTATTCTACCAGTACCAATTTACTGTATTAGTCTGTTCTCATGCTGCTAATAAACACATACCTGAGACTGGGTAATTTATAAAGGAAAGAGGTTTAATGGACTCATAGTTTCACATAGCTGAGGAGCCCGCATAATCATGGCGGGAGGCAAAGGTGAAGCAAAGGCACATGTTACGTGGTGGCAGGCAAGAGCACTTGTGCAGGGGAACTCCCGTTTATAAAACCATCACATCTCATGAGACTTATTTACTACCATGAGAACAGTATGGGGGAAACTGCCCCCATGATTCAATTATCTCTGCCTGGCCCCACCCTTGACACGTGAGGATTATTACAATTCAAAGTGAGATTTGTGTGGGGACACAGCCAAACCATATCAGGAGGCAACTGCTATGCTGAGGGAGTTTGTCCTGCAGTTTGCAGTATCTGGTTCAAATGATCTTGGCAACAGGCCTGTATCTGCAGTAAGAGCAGGTGCAAGGAAATGGCCAGCAGCAAGGAAACTGCACAGTGGCCCCATGTCTTTGTTATGAACGGGACTTGTTGAGCATCTGAATTTGTGGTCATGACACATCTGGGGCCAGGGAGTGACTATCCTCCCTACTCCTCTCCACACCACACTTCTCAATAGCTGCCACTTCTTAACCCATTTCTTCCTGCCTCCCCCGTACCATCTTGGGGAAAGTGCTTTTCCTGCCTCCCCTGCACTATCCTGAGGAAAGTGCTCTCCTAAGTGCATAATGGCTCAGATCACCAAGCCCAGAGGCCTCTGAGAGTTTAGACCACCCTGTTGTTGGTAGGAGCTCCGGTATTAGCCCCTTCGTCCCAGGTTGTCCTGTAGTCCTGATTCTACACTGTTTCTCATTTGCCACTTCCTTTTCTTCTTTCCACACTCTATGCAGTGTGGAAATCCACAGGCTTTTTTCTAAATCAGTTTTTAAAAAGGTAAATCGATTTTTTTTCTTAGTATGAAAGTAACATATACTTTACTATATAGAATGGAGAAAATGTAGATAAGCAAAAGAATGGAAAGACCATCCATAGACTGCACCCAAAGGTAAGCTATGTGGTATTATCTCTTTTGTCTCTGCTTATATATTCATACATTTTATTAAAAATGAGACCATGCTATGTTGTAGGGTTATAACTTGCTTTCTGTACTTAACATACAGTGAACACTTTTCTGTTATATTCTTCAAATACATCATTTTTAATGACTGTACTATATTTCATTGTATATTTCACTTACTTAACCAATTTTCCATTGTAGGACATGTAGTTTCTACTTGTTTTTAATTGCAAGCTGTGCTTCACTGAATCTCTTTTTGTGAATCTTTGTGAATTACTATTATTTCCCTAGAAGAAATTACTAGAAATGGAAGGGATGAAATGACTAGATCTTCTTTGATACCTTGTGTACCATCTATGTTAGGAGTCTTGCCTACCAGTGTGATTTCAGCTACCATCTCTATATTGCTAATTTCCAGATCTGTCTCTTGTCCCAATCCTAATCCCGAGCAATAAAACTACAATTTTAACTCTGCTTTTGGACTCCTCTATTCAAAGGTCACAAAAATACCTCATGCTCAATCATAACCAAGAATGAACTCATCTTCCTTTTTCTTTAAAAAAAAAAAAAAAAGCTCACTCCTTTATCCCCCATTTATTCCACTATTCTTCCGACCATACAGGCATGAAAAATCTTGATGACCTCCTTCCTCTCTTGATCCTTTCATATTAAGTTGCCAAGTCTTTGATTGACATCTCTACCAGTGCAAGTCCTATCCAACTCTCAAGGCCTATCTCAAATCTCACTGTAGGAAGCTTATCTTCCCTTTTCCAGCCAGACAGGATCCCTCAAGGAGGGAGAAGAGAGGACAGAGGAAATATTTGAAGAGATAATGACTGAAATTTTTCCAAACATGATGAAATCTATAAACGTACAGATTTAACAATCTCAATGAACCTTAAAACAAGAAGCATGAAAAAACAAAAAGCCAGCATCGAGGAACATCATAAACAAATTGTTCAAAATCAGAGCTGTAAGAGAAAATTTTCATTACCCCCCTCCCCAAAAAAAAAGGTTCCATACAGAGAAAGAAAGTCAAGGAGGACAGTAAATTTCTCAGAAACAATGTGTTCAAGAAGACCGTGAAGTAACATTGTTAAAGTACTGAAAGAAAAAAGCAAAAACAAATGAAAAAAATCTGTCCACTAAGAATTCTATATCCAGGGAAGATAGCTTTTGAAAAACAAAGGTTTGTTTTTTTGTTTGTTTTTGTTTTTTTGAGACAGAGCCTTGCTCCGTTACCCAGGCTGGAGTGCAGTGGAGTGACCTGGGGTCACTGCAACCTCCACCTCCCAGGTTCAAGTGATTCTCCTGCCTCAGCCTCCCGAGTAGCTGGGGTTACAGGCACGCACCACCACGCCCAGCTAATTTTTGTATTTTTAGTAGAGATGGGGTTTCACCAAGTTGGTCAATCTGGTCTCAAACTCCTCACCTCGTGATCTGCCCACCTCAGCCTCCCAAAGTAGGTAAAAATATTTTTAGATATACAAAACCCAAAAGAACTTATCAACAGCAGAATCACACTGTAAAAAATGTTAAAGAAAGTCTTTCTGGCAGAAGAAAAATTATACCAGATGAAAATATGGATCTACACAAAGGAATGAAGAACACCAAAAATGGTAACTAAAAGGGTACCTATGTAGTTTTATAAATTATCTTTTTATCTTTAAAAGATCATAAACTGGCTGGATGTGGTGGCTCACACTTGCAATCTCAGCACTTCTGGAGACCAAGGAGGGAGGATTGCTTGAGGACAGGTAATTGAGGCTGCAGTGAGCTATAATTGCGCCATTGCACTTCAGTCTGAGTGATAGAGCAAGACCCTGTCTCTAAAAAATAATTAATAGAAGATATTGTTTAACCAAAAGTGAAGAGTCACAGAAGGTCAGAGAAGAAGGAATCTGCAATCTCATTTGCAATCTGAATTACTTACTGAATTCATATAACTAGTGGGAGGGCCAGGAATATAAATCAAGTTCTCTGATGGAACCTAACCAAATGATGACAGATACACTAGTCCCCGCTTATCTGTGGCTTTGCTTTCCAAAGTTTCAGTTATCTGTGGGGGACTAAGCCCAAAAATGCTAAATGGAAAATTCCAGAAGTAATCCATAGGCTTTAAAAAAATAATTTATAAATTTTAAATTGCATGCCATTCTGAGTAACATGATAAACTCTCACATTGTCCTGCTGTGTACTGCTCTGGACGTGACTCACTCCTTTGTCCAGTGCATCCATGCTGCATGTGTTACCCACCTATTGCGCACTTCGTAATCATCTTGGTTTGTCAGATCAACAGATCACGAGAAGAAAGGTGGGTACAGTATGATGTTTTGAGAGAAAGAGATAGAGGGAAATCACATTCACATAACTTTTATTAAATTGTTGTAATTGTTCTATTTTCTTGTTATTGCTTTTCATCTCTTACTCTAATTTATAAATTAAACTTTATCATAGGTATGTATGTATAGGAAAAAGCATAGTATATAGAGGGTTCTGTACTACATATCCATGGTTTCGGGCACCCACTGGGTTTCTTAGAGTATATCCCCCCAGATAAGGGGGGACTACTGTACAAAGCTCCTTTCTAACAGACAAGAAACAAAGTTACTCTTTCTCTGGTTTCCAGGTCAAATACTTTTCTTCTCCCTCTCCAGCCCTTCCTTGCTCTCATACACCTTCATAATATTTGCACAGTGATTTATGGTCTGCCAACCCTTCCAGGTCTGTTACCTCACTTGATCCTAAGAACAACTCCAAGTACATAGGTCAGTTATTTGCATATTTCTGATTTTATAGATGCAAAAACTGAAGCTCAGATCCTAGTTAAATTTGCCAGGGTCAGAGTGTAATCACTGGGTGAAGACAGGAATTGAATTTCAACCTTCTGATGCCAAACTCTGTGTTCATTCCACCATCCCAGTGTTGCCTCTCTCTCGTGTGCCTGCAATTCCACATTATTTGGCAACACTCATCTTGTTTCTAAATTATTTTCTCATACCCAAAGTCATGACATTTACAGAAAAAGCAACCTCAGAAAAGCAAAGGTACAGCTTTTTCTTTCAGTCAACTCTTGGGCTTACTTATAATACATTCCTTCTTTGAAAGCAGGAGTTCTGAAAATAGCACATCTATCCTTTGCCTATTAAGGGATAGTGGAACAATTAGGCTCAGAACAAAGCTAATTCCACGATAACTGTGAACAAATTAGCCACAGACTGAAAAACAGCAAAAGTCACCAAACAGAGGGAAGAAAATGTACAATTTATCAATGAAAGATCTCTTGGTTTCCGAACTTTTAAGTGTAGTGTGTGTACTGGTATATTCCCAATTATATTGAAAATGATCTATTAGCAGTATAAAATTTGTGGGGTGGAAATTCTTTCATTCAGAAAACATTTAATTCCCCCCCTCCCCCCAGCTTTTTGTGAGTCACTGTGCCAAACGTAGATGGGAAAAGAGAGTAAGAGGTCCTCATCTCCAACTTGTTCCTTAACAGGGACACAGTATAACATGGGCTATAGTGGAGTTGCATCCTAGGTACTGAAAAGGATTTTATTTCTTTTTTAATTATGAAGCTTAGTTTGGCTGGATATGAAATTCTTGGTTGGAATTTTTCTTTAGAATGCTGAATATAGGTCCCCAATCTCTTCTGGCTTGTAGGGTTTCTGCTGAAAGGTCTGCTGTTAACCTGATGTAGCTGATCTGCCCCTTCTCTCTAGCTGCCTTTTATATTTTTTCTTTCACATTGACCTTGTATTTTCAGTAGAGACAGGGTTTGGCCATATTGTCCAGGCCGGTCTCGAACTCCTGGCCTCAAGCAATCCACCCGCCTTGGCCTCCCACAGTGCTGGGATTATAGGCGTGAGCCACTGTGTCCAGCCTGAGTTCTGAAATTGAATCAGTAATAATAATAATACTCCTACCAACTGGAAAAAGTCCCAAACAGATTCACAGCCAAATTCTACCAGACATACAAAGAGCTGATACCAATCCTACAAAAACTATTTCAAAAACTCGAGAATTCCTCCCTAACTCATCCTATGAGGCCAGCATCATTCTCATACCAAAACCTGGCAGAGACACAACAAAAAAAGAAAACTTCAGGTCAATATCCCTGATGAACATAAATAAGGATACCTGAAAATGAGGAGTCAACTTTGGAACTGGGTAACAGGCAAGAGTGTGTGTGCAGGGGAACTGCCTTTTATGAACCAAAACCCAGCAACACATCAAAAAGCCAATCCACTGTGATCAAGTGGGCTTTATTCCTGGGATGCAAGGTTGATTCAGTATATGGAAATCAATGCATGTAATTCATCACATAAATAGAACTAAAAACAAAGCCACATGATCATCTCCATAGACACAGAAAATGCTTTCAATAAAATTCAACATCCCTTCATGGCAAAAACCCTTAAAAACTATGAGGCATCAAAAGAACACAACCTCAGAACAATAAGAATTACCCATGACAAATCCACAGCCAACAATAAACTGAATTGGCAAAAGCTGGAAGCATTCTGCTTGAGAACTGGAACAAGACAAGGATGCCCACTCTCACCTCTCCTATTCAACACAATACTGTAAGTCCTATTGAGAACAATCAGGCAAGAGAAAAAAAAATAAAAAGCATCCAAATAGGAAGAGAGGAAGTCAAAATATCTCTTTTCACAGAAAATGTGATTCCAAACTTAGAAAACCCCATAGTCTCTGCCTCAAGGCTCCAAGATATGATAAACTTCAGCAGTCTCAGGATATAAAATCAATACACAAAAATCAGTAGCATTTCTATACAATAACAACATCCAAACTGAGAGCCAAATCAAGAATGCAATCCCATTCACAATAGCCACAAAAGACTTAAGAAGCTAGAAATACAGCTAACCAGGAAGGTGAAAGATCTCTATAATGAGAATTACAAAACACTGCTGACAGAAATCAGAGATGACATAAACAAATGGAAAAACATTCCATGCTCACAGATACGAAGAATCAATATTGGTTTTTTTTTTTTTGAGACGGAGTCTTCCTCTGCAGCCCAGGCTGGAGTGCAGTGGCCGGATCTCAGCTCACTGCAAGCTCCGCCTCCCGGGTTCACGCCATTCTCCTGCCTCAGTCTCCCGAGTAGCTGGGACTACAGGCGCCCGCCACCTCGCCCAGCTAATTTTTTGTATTTTTTAGTAGAGACGGGGTTTCACCAGCTTAGCCAGGATGGTCTCAATCTTCTGACCTCGTGATCCAGCCGTCTCGGCCTCCCAAAGTGCTGGAATTACAGGCTTGAGCCACCGCGCCCGGCGAATCAATATTGTTAAAATGGCCCTATTGTCCAAAGCAATTTACAGATTCAATGCTACTCCTATTAAACTACCAATGGCATTTTCACAAAATTAGAAAAAACTATTTTAAAATTCATATGGAACCAAAAAAAGCCCAAACAGCCAAGGCAATCCTAAGCAAAAAGAACAAAGCTGAAGGCATCACACTATCCAACTTCCAACTATACTACAAGACTACAGTAATCAAAACAGCATGGTACTGGTACAAAAACAGAGGGACCAATGGAACCAAATAGAGAACCCAGAAATAAAGCCACACAACCTACAGCCATCTGATCTTCAATAAAGTTGAAAAAAACAATGGGGAAAGGACTCTATTCAATAAATGGTGCTGGGATAACGTTAGCCAATGCAGAATAGAACTGGACACCTTCACCATATATAAAAATAACTTAAGATGGATTAAAGACTTCTATTAGTCTGTTCTCGCACTGCTATGTTAAAGAAATAGCTGAGACTGAATAATTTCTAAAGAACAGAGGTTTAACTGGCTCAGTCCACAGGCTGTACAGGAAGCATAGCAGCATCAGCTTCTGCGGAGGCATCAGGGAGCGTTCAATCATGGCGGAAGGCAAAGGGAAAGCCAGGCATCTTACATTGCAGGAGCAGGAGCAAGAGAGAGAAGGGGGAGGTGCTATACACACAGATCTCGCAATAATTCACTATCACGAGAACAGTAGCAAGAAGGATGATGTTAAACCATGATAGCCGGGCACGCTGGCTCATGCCTCTAATCCCAGTACTTTGGGAGGCTGAGCCGGTCGGATCACCTGAGATTGGGAGTTTGAGACCAGCCCGACCAACACGGAGAAACCTCGTCTCCACTAAAAATACAAAATTAGCCAGGCGTGGTGGCACATGCCTGTAATCTCAGCTACTAGGGAGGCTGAGGCAAGAGAATCACTTGAACCTGCGACGCGGAGGTTGCAGTGAGCCGAGATTACGCAATTGCACTACAGCCTGGGCAACAAGAGCAAAACTCCGTCTCAAAAAAAAAAAAAAAACAAAAAACATGAGAAACCGCCCCCATGATCCAATCACCTCCCATCAGGCACCACCTCCAACGTTGGGGATTACAGTTCAGCATTAGATTCAGGTGGGGACACAAATCCAAACCATATCAAGACTTACATGTAAAACCTAACTAAGAAAAAAACAAAACAAATCAACAAAAAAAATCCCTAGAAGGACACCTAAGAAATACCATTCTGGATGTAGGCCCTGGCAAAGATTTCATGAGGAAGACACCAAAAGCAATTGCAACAAAAACAAAAATTGACAAACGGGACCGAATTAAACTAAAGAGCTTCTCTGCTCAGCAAAAGAAACTTATCAACAGAGTAACTAGACAACCTACAAAATGGAAGAAAATATTTGCAAACTATGGATCTCACAAAGGTCTAATTTTCAGAATCTATAAGGAACTTAAGCAAAAAACAAAACAACACACACAAAAAAAACATTAAAGTGGCAGAGGAGGCTGGGGCATACTGGCTCACACCTGTAATCTCAGCACTTTGGGAGGCTGAGGGTGGAACACTTGAGGTCAGGAGTTCAGGACCAGCCTGGCTGACATGGTGAAATCCCATCTCTACTAAAAATATGAAAATTAGCCGGGCGTGGTGGTGCACACCTGTAGTCCCAGCTACTAGGGAGGCTAAGGCAGGATAATCGCTTGAACCTGGGAGGTGGAGGCCGCAGAGAGCCAAGATTGTGCCACTGCACTCAAGCCTAGGTGACAGAGAGAAAGACCATCTCAAAAAAAA
>NW_012100543.1:1120276-1135732 GCF_000951045.1 Mandrillus leucophaeus | reverse complement strand
AAAAAAAAAAAAAAAAAAAAAAAACCAACATTGGTAAAGGATACGAACAGACACTTCTCAAAAGACATACACACAGTCAATAAGTAAATGAAAAAACGTTCAACATCACTAATCATTAGAGAAATGCTAATAAACAGAGAAATGCATCTCACCCCAGGCAGAATGGCTATGATTAAAAAGTAAAAAGAAACAGATGCTGGCAAGGTTGCAGAGAAAAGGGAACACTTATACACTGTTGGTGGGAATGTAAATTAGTTCCACCACTGTGTAAAGCAGCATAGGGATTTCTCAAACTTAAAACATTTTACCATTCAACCCAGCAATCCTATTACCAGTTATATACCTAAAGGAATATAAATCATTCTCCCATAAAGACACATGCATACATATGTTCATCACAGCACTATTCACAATAGCAAAGGCATGGAATCAACCTCAATACCCATCAACAGTGGACTGGATAATGAAAATCTGGTACATATATACTATGGAATACTACAGTCATAAAAAAGAACGAGATCATGTCCTTTGCAGGAGCATGGATGGAGCTGGAGACTATTATCCTAGGCAATATACAGGTACAGAAATCCAAATACTCTCACTTATAAGTGGGAGTTAAACATTAAGTACACCATGGACACAAAGGCAGCAGCAAAAGATACCAGGGCCTACCTAAGAGTAGAGGGTGAGGATCAAAAAACTAGCTATCAGGTACTGTGCTCACAACCTGGATGACAAAACATTGACAAAACCCCTGCAATACACAATTTACCCATGTTACAAACCTACACATGTACCCTCTGAACCTAGAAAGTTGGAAAGAAAAAAGACATAAAAAAAAAAAGATTGTTACAGCTATCATTTTTCAAACCACCCATATTAATTTCTGTCCTGTGATTCAAGAAATATCTTCACCACAAATAGTTTGAGTTAATGGATTAAGAAAATGATTTCTAATTAAATGTGTATCATTGTACAGTTGTCCCTTGGTATCTATGGGGGATTGGTTCCAGGTTCTCCCCCCAGATAGCCAATTCCACAGTTGCTCAAGTCCCTTATAATAAAATGGTATAGTATTTGCATATGACTCATGCATATCCTCCCATATTTCTAAAATGATCTCTAAATTACTTATAATATTTAATACCATGTAATTAGAGAACAATGACAAGAATAAGAAGTCTGTACAGGTTCAGTACAGACCCAACTATCCATTTTTCCCCCCAAATATTTTCAGTCCAGTCAACTGACTTCATGGATACAGAACCCATGGATACGAAGGGCCAACTGTATTCTCAAAGTTAACAAAAAACCCTGGCACTCTGAATACACTGTAATGGAAAATGTCAAGGGTTTATCTAAAAAAAAGTTAACAGATTAAAAAAACGACAACCCCAAGTATTTAAAGAGATTTATTAAATCATCTTATCACAAAGATGGAAACATACAAATTAGAAACATGCAACCATCATCTTCCACAGTCAAGTCAAAATGTCAAATATTTTCTTGTTTCGGCAGATGAAAAATTCAGATCTTATACCCAACTACTTATTCACCCTGAATATTTAAGTCAGTCTTCCTGAAAATACCCAGGATAGCAAATAACAAAATGCAAACTATTATATAAAGAAAGTGCAGTTAAAAAGGAAACTATGTGGCAAGTACCCCCTTTCCCTTCCCACCCCCAGTTAAAGGCAAACAATGGCACTTTGCTCTTGCTTAACCTAGATTGTCTTCAAAAACTATTAAAATGTAAAAGACTTAACAAAAAAACAAAAAGACGTTTAATACATGTCGAAAAAGCTCCTTAGTGTTTGAAAATAAATGCTTAAACAAAAGACAACATATTTTATATCAAACAAGTTTGAAGAGCCCTGAATTGCAGCATTCTGTAAAATAAACAAGACAAAAAGCTGGTATAGGATTTATTGTCAAAGGCAGAATTTCTTCAGGCAGGTAAGTAAGGAGGTGGTGGCTCTTTTTCAGGCATTTTCACGGCCATTTCATAGGTTGGCAAAACGTACTAAAGAGAGAAAAAAAAATGGTATCAGATTTAATTCTCCTTTAAAATCCTTTCTAAGATAATTCAGCTTGCAGACTTTATGCCCTAATTAGGGTTACACAAAACCATAAAGAGCTGAAAAAACTGTTAGCTAAAATGTTCCCGAGCAGATGCGTGAATAAGCTGGAATTTTACCAAGATTACGAGCGAAGAGGAGGTTGGGGAGAGGGAGGTTGGGGAGAGGGAGGTTGGGGAGAGGGAGGTGGGGAGAGAGAATTCTGCTTCTGGACAAGGATTCCTAGACAGGCAGGCAGTGGGTGTCACTGCTCTGCCTTCGTTCTAGTGTGACTGATAAAGTGCCAATGCCAATTACAGTTTAGGTGTTGAGGAGTTGGGTTAAACCATGCAATAGGAAACCTCCAATAAGATGCTAGCTCCTGGATCCTGACTTTCATCACAATCAGCTTCTAATCAGAAGATCATGAACTCATATCATGTCTTCGAGGGTAACAGGCACACCTAGGCAGTGGAGGAGTGGCATTCCAATCTAAGTGACTCCAAGTGTGACAGCCTGGCCCTAGATGGGCCACATATATTTTATATGCTGAAAACCTGGGAAGGTAGTACAGCAGCAATTAGAGGGCTGTGAAAGGTAGGCTTCCCCAAAAGACCCATGAAACCACTGTATTCATCTCCCCAGACAGGTCAGCTCCCCCTTTGGATCATATGGATATTTTTTTAAAACAACACAAGTTTCAGTCAACGGGACTGCCCATCCTTAGAAGCCCCAGGCTACATGGGCCTAATACAGTTGTTTCCTGCCTTGTCTCCCCCACAAACACGACACTCATGAGGACCTCTAATGAATAAACCTAATAGCCAAACTGATTGAGACAAGCGACCCATGTACTCGGGATTCCAAGTGGAAAATGTTGAATCCTGTGGATTTTAAGCTGTTCATAAAAGTACCCAGAGTTCATGCCCAAACCACAGGTTACAGCATGAAAGAAAAAGTCAAGCTCCAGGTTCTTCTCTTGGAACAGTCAATAGTGACTGGCGACCTTTTACTCTATCCAACAGTAGCTAACCTGAGGAGGTGCTTCAAAGGCAGGATACACAGCAATCTCTGGCACGTTTCGGTTGTTGATGTATTTATAGCAGTTCCAAACACAGTTGATTAGATAAGCCTGGAAGAATAAAAACAAAGTTGACATCTGCTAGAAACTCAACAGACTACCTGCTCCAAAATGCCAGTGACTTAGAATGCTTTCCCCACACGTCCTCAGTGTATAAGGGAACTGACCTCTGTGTGGACGCAGCATAGGCCAGGCCCTTTCCCTACTTGCTCTCATTTAAATGTCACAAGTTTCATCGCCAACATTTCAGAGAGAAACCAGAGATGGAGTTTCAGTGCAGGTCAGCCAACCCACTGTGCTGCAGAAGAAATTCTGGGTTTCTGAACCTTGGGAATTTTAAAAGATTTTCAATACAAATCGTGAACCCCTTTCAAAAACATAAAAAGTAGGTCCTTTCACTTAGAGAAGGATCCTGACAGTTACAACCACTCCTTGGAAACAAGACAGAAAACGTTCCCTAGAAGCTCTCTCTGCTAGTGTGCCAGAATAAACACTGTCCCCACAAATCCTCCATCTCCTGTGACTTGAAAGGTGATAGGTGGCAAAAAGGTTTAGATTCACGGTGTCAGTCTCAGTCACCCCTAAAGATTGAGTCAGCAACGTACCTTAAAAATGATGAATAAGGCAAAGAACACCAGAACAATGAACAGGAGGCAGCTGGAGTCCAAGGCCAGGAGGTCATCTTTGTAGGGAAAATCAGGCTATTAAAAAAACACACACACATTTACAAGTCAGCCATTGCATTAGCACTTGCTGATAACCTGAAGAGCATCTGAAGAATACAAAGGCACCAAAGTCAAAAGTGATATTTTAACAAAAATGTATAAGCAGAATTTAATCCAAAGTGCTCTTAAGCCTTATCACCATTAATGCATACTAACAATCACTTACAGTACATTTGTTTGATAACCCACAATACTCCGAAAAGTCTAAATTTAGATCATTTTCTGTTTACTTTTCACTATTTTCCATCTTTCTGACCTTTGGAAAAACACTATCACCTATATGGCACTGGAGATCTGTCCCTGTGTCACTTGCATCATTAACTCAGGAGATGCTCAGGTCTACGTAAGTTCTACAGATAAACTGCGTTATTTTAATGCTATAAGGGGAAAATTATTTTTCTAAATGTCAATCATTTGTCCCAACTCTCATCAGACAGGGGCAAAAAATACATCCACTGGTTACAATGCTAGGCAAGACATAAGTTTTACTCTTCTTCTACTGAAAAGCACCAGCTATATTCACTTAAATACTTATTCAGCCCTGACTGTGTACAAGGCAATGAGCTAAGTTCAGGGAGAAAGGCATTATAAAAGAAAAATTTCAGATTTAAAAGCTAGCCAACAGAGGAAATACCTTCCAGTCTGAGGCACTAAGTGAACAAAACAGAGGAGAGAAAACACCAGGGTCTGTAAAAGGAATAATAAATTTTTATGCTCTTTTCTATAAAGCTAATTTAATTTTTTAAAGTTATGCTTGTTTTTAATGGAAATGTCAACACGAAGGCCTAAATAATCACATTTAAAAAGCAACATAAACAGAAATGCCAGAGGACTGAAAAAAATAGAAAAAAAATTAAAAAGAACCCACCACTCCCCAAACCATAGCCAGGTTGTCTCCTTGGGGAAAAAAGCTGTTTTTTTTATCTTCATCTACAAACAAAAAGAAAGACACAGAAGGTGGCAGCTCATGAGAGAATGCTATGCTAAGGGTTTTATTCAGAAGGCAGGGAAGCACCACTTGAAATTTCTCCACCAGAGATAACATGAGCAGAGAGCCACACAGAAGCCGCTGACTGTGGCTGACCAGGCCAACAGGCCCTGCCCCCGGCCACTCTCTCCAGCCTTCCCACCCTTCCTCTGTGTGCCAGCCACCATGGCCAGCTTCTAGTGCCCTCACTATGCTGCTGCTTGCCTCAATGTCTCTTTTATCTGGAACATTGTCTTCTATACTTTCTCTATCTTAATTCCTATTCAAACTCCTGAGTACAATTCAAATCTCACTTCCCAGCCCAGGTTTAGTACCCATGTGATATCCACTTCCATAGTAACCTACAATGGTATATCAGTAACTGTCAACTTCCTGATTCCTTTACCAGGAAATAAGCTCCACTGATGCATCACTATGACCTAGCAGAGTACCTTGCACGTAAGAAGAACCAGCTAATGTTTTCTGAATAAATGAATGATGAATTTGGTGTGTGGAAAATGGGCAAGGCAGGAAATCTGATAGTGGGAAGAAAAGTTCTGAAAGCACTTTGGAAATAAACTGAGGATGACCCTGCCAATTTTCATCTACCTGGATCCCGTATCTCCTTCTGACCACCTCCACGAAGCCCTCCTTGTCCACTCAGTCCAGAGTTTTCTCTGCCCCCTCCATGTGACATTAATCAAAGTTCCTTATTTGCTGCTGCTGTGACAGCTCCCGTTTGTTATCACAGGTAACATCTTCATGTATCTTGACTCCCCAGATATTACGGTTTGCTCACTAAAGATGAGGCAGTTATCTTTATATCCACACCATTCACCAATAGTGCCTAGCAAAGGGCTAAAAACATAATAGGCACTGGAATACTTGCTACAGATGTCTGTAAAGACAAAAAGCTAGTCACTTCAAGAGTGCCATACACAGTCAAATTATTGTACCTTTGGACATTCAAAAATAAAAGCTGAACTACTAGTTCCACAATATCCATTTCTAGGAATTCTTAATACTGAATTATCCAAATGTATGGTAAGAAATTACTCCATTTTCATCTTGCTAGTTTTGTCACAGTAGCTAAGAGCAGAAATAACTATTTTAAGACACTTTTAAAAGCAAGTGGAGTAGTTAAAAATAATATCAAAAGGCTGATTCAGAATTTAAATGTAAATATTTTACTCAAAATGAAAAAAATAAGTTTAATGAGCATACACACTTACTAATTGATCCAGATATTCTTTGATTCTTGGCAAATAGGTGAGAGAACTAATAGCAACCAGGCAACTGAGGACGAAGTCAAAAAGCCGGTAACAGAAGAATGGAATCAGCCAACCCACTTGATACTGGAGAAAAAAATAACAACCACAACATTGTATCACATATAGGAAATTACTAAGCTCCCCTAAGGTCAAACTCTAAAAGCTGAAAATACAGTGTACTTACAGAAATTGCTCCATAAACCAGCATTGAACTGATTATAAACATCAGAACAGAGACGGCAAAAAGAACACAGGCATTATCTAACAAAACAAAAACAAAAATCTAATTAAGCTACTTACACAACAAAAAGAACAAAACTTCACTTAAAGCTAGCTTTAAAATATTAAATTTAAATATTTTCAAAACTGGCTATAAAAAGATCTAAGGCCAAGAGGGTAAAAGAAAAAAAATCAAAGACTCAGCATGAAGTAATGAACCCTGAGACACTCACACAAAGCACTTATTTGTTAAATCGCTACAACTACTCACTGACATGGGTTTAGGATGGCACATGAACCACATTCTCTGCTAGAGAAACAAGTCCCTGTGCCCTCATGAGCCCAGGAGTCTGAAGATGTGCAAACAGATCATTATAATCCAATGTGTCAAGTGCTACAACAGAGGCAGAAACAATTTGCTTCGCCTGAAGCATCAGGAAAAAATACGAAGAAATGACACAAGATGGGTCTTATGAGATGAGCAGGGTTTAGCTGGAAGGAATGGCTGGCCAATTGCTTAAAAGACAGATGTATTAAACTCAGAATGCTACCTACATTACCTCTTGCCCTAGATAAATATTACCTGAAATTCAAAGTTCTCCATTAATCTCGCTTCCCCACCCAACCTCCCCAACACTAAAATTCATTGCTTCCTGCACCCTGGTAACTATGTTACACACACTACTTTCTTCTTTGTTCCAACTCTCCATTAATCCATGCTCACTAATTTTTTCACAAAACAGCTAAGTAATCTCAAGCAATTCTAAACTGTGCCTGACTGACTTACTGAGTTTCTCAGCAAAATCTGTAGTTCATTCTGTGACTCTGGACAGTTTGTTCTTTTTTTTTTTTTTGAGACAGAGTCTCGCTCTGTCGTCCAGGCTGGAGTGCAGTGGTGCAATCTCAGCTCACTGCAACCTCTGCCTCTCAGGTTCATGCAATTCTCTTGCCTCAGCCTCCCAAGTGGCTGGAGTTACAGGCAAGCACCACCACATTCGGCTAACTTTTGTATTTCTAGTAGAGACGAGGTTTCACCATGTTGGCCAGGCTGGTATAAACTCCCGACTTCAGGTGATCCGTCTGGGCAGAGATTAAGAAACTGGGGGGGATGGGCATGGCAACCCACACCTATAATCTCAGTACTCTGGGAGGCTAAAGTGGGAAAATCACTTGAGGCCAGGAATTCAAGACCAGCCTGGGCAATATAATATAGCAAGACCCTTTATGTACAAAAGATGTTTTAAAAATAAAAAAAAAGAATACTGAGGGCACTAATAATGATGAATGACTAGAACAACTGTTGAATATTCCCTATTGGGTAAATGTATATATAACCTTTTTTTTTTTTTTCCTTTGAGACAGTCTCACTCTGTCACCCAGGCTGGAGTGCAGTGGCACAATCTCGGCTCACTGCAACCCCTACCCCTGGGGTTCAAGCTATTCTCCTGCCTCAGCCTTCGGAGTAGCTGGGATTGCAGGCCTGCGCCACACACCCAGCTAATTTTTATATTTTTAATAGAGATGGGGTTTCACCATGTTAGCCAGGCTGGTCTCAAACTCCTGACCTCAAGTGATTCACCTGCCTCGGCCTCCCAAAGTGATGGGATTACAGGCGTGAGCCACATGCTCAGCATTTATATATAATCTTATCACTGGGCAATCATCAGTATTTGGCAATAAACTAGGAATAGTCCTCTTTACTTTTTTCTTAGAAGATACAGGGTAAATGTTAAGAATTTAAAGGACTTCCCTGCTACAACATGCAAACTTTCACTCAGAAGAATTCAGGTAAAAACAAAATATGAAATTAAACAGGTCTTATCAAATTTGAAAGCAAAATTTGTAATTCAAATAATCGGCTTTCAAGAGTCTGCTATGGGCTGGGCACAGTGGCTCATGCCTATAATCTCAGCACTTTGGGAGGCTGAGGTGGGAGGGTCACTTGAAGCCGGGAGTTCAACACCAGCCCGGTAAAAGACAGGGAGAACCCATCTCCACAAAAATTTAGCTACTCAGGCAGTGAGGTGGTAGGATCACTTGAGCTCAGGAATTCTGGGTTACAGTGAGCTATTACTGCATCACTGCACTCCCGCTGGGGCAACAAAGAACTTTTCTCTAAAAAATTTTTTAAACAAATAAGTAATATGTGATTTTTAAAATGAAGGGCACTGGCCAGGCACAGTGGCTTACGCCTGTAATCCCAGCACTCTGGGAGGCTGAGGCGGGTGGATCACCTGAGGTTGGGAGTTCTAGACCAACCTGACCAACATGGAGAAACTACTAAAAATACAAAAAATTAGCTGGGTGTGGTGACACGTGCCTGTAATCCCAGCTACTCGGGAAGCTGAGGCAGGAGAATCGCTTGAACCTGGGAGGCAGAGGTTGCAGTGAGCCAAGATCGCACCACTGCACTCCAGCCTGGGCAACAAGAGCAAAACTCTGTCTCAAAAAAAAGAAGGGCATTTATCCCATTCATGAGGGTAGAGCCCTCATGGCCTAATCACCACCCAAGGGTCCTACCTTTTAGTATCATCACTTTGGAAGTTAAGCTCCAACATATGAATTTTGGAGGGACACATATATTCTAACCATAGAGCTTTCTTCTCCTTTCTATTAGTAGCTACATTTTTAAAAAGTCTTATGAAGCCTGCATGCTTATTTTGATTTCAAGGTACATTCTACACATTTCTCAAAAACCTAATAGTCCATTACAGCTTCTGGCTAGAAATGCTCTATTGTAATCCTCACTGAGTATCCCTGAAAAACCCATCAAAATAGTTTCTTGCCTCAGCAAGAATGACTTAAATATAATTTAACTTGTTACCCTTATTAAATAACCATTTTAACTTTCTGAAATGTAACTTAAGCATAATCTCATCAATCTTCTAAATAACTAGTGTGTGTGTGGAGAGACATGTGCCAAATAACATTTTGGTCCACAATGGACTGTATGATGATGGTTCCATAACACTGTAATAGTGTATTTACAGTATTACTATGTTTTTCTATCTTTAGATACACACTTATTTGCCACTGTATGACAACTGCCTACAGTATTCAGTACAGTAACCTGCTGCACAGGTTTTAGCCTAGGAGCTTCTACCACATAGCCTAGGTGTACAGTAGGCTATGCTATCTAGGCTT
Source organism: Mandrillus leucophaeus (assembly GCF_000951045.1). NCBI lineage: Eukaryota > Metazoa > Chordata > Mammalia > Primates > Cercopithecidae > Mandrillus > Mandrillus leucophaeus. Next base: position 1,126,268 of record NW_012100543.1, on the reverse strand, counting down.
GTGTAAGTACACCCTATGACGTTCACACAACAGTATCACCCAGTGACATTTCTCGGAATGTGTCCCCATCATTAAACAACACATGACTGTATATAAAAATTAGCAGGGGAGATTTTTTTTTTTCAATTAAACACATACCAGCCATTCTCTCAGATGAATAGTAATTACCGATGACTTCATACTGAATGTTGACAGCTGGCATGGAGTTTGGATGAGTCACTTCCACAGTCAGCAAAATTGCCATCAATAGGTTTACTACCTGGAAAAGGTAACATTCTATCAGTTACATTAATTACCATTATGACACAAACTTAGCACAATCTCAGCACAATCTCTCATATTTAAGATTGTCTTACTTGAAGTAACACAGATATGAAACAGTGGGAGACTAGCTGTGAGATAAAACAATATACAATTACCACTATGAGACTAACTTAAAAATAAATATTTTATAAAGTATAATATTAACCATTTCAGAGATAAGATGTATAACCAATACACTAGAATATAATTACACAAAAATTAAAACTAAAGAATCATTACAAATGGTTCATGTTCAAAGCTACCTATTTATTCATATACCAATCTCAGAATTTCTGGGTTTGAAGAAGTTACTGTTCATCTGTTATATTTATTCATCAGATGCCCAAAACTCCTACACAGCATCTCTCATCTGGTGACAGACAACTCACTATTTCCTCTTGAGCTAGACTCAAATGCTTAAGAGACTTACCAACATTCTGAAAGTCACTTAACTCATCTACTGGTCTTAATTTTTTTTTTTTTTTTTTTTTTTTTTGGGGAGTCTCACTCTGTTGTCTAGGCTGGAGTGCACTGATATCATCTCACCTCACTGAAGCCTTCCCTTCCTAGGCTCATGTGATCCTCCCACCTCAGCCACCCAGTAGCTGGGATTACAGGTGCCCACCACCATACCCAGCTGATTTTTGTATTTTTAGTAGAGACAGGGTTTCACTACGTTGGCCAGGCTGGTCTCTAATTCCTGACCTCAAGTGATACGCCCAGCCCCAGTCTCCCAAAGTGCTGGTATTACAGGCATGAGCCACCACACCCAGCCTTAAATCTACTTTTTGAGATAACGTGCTCTCCCTTCTAAATAAGTGCTCCAATACCTGAAAACAGCCTCCAAATACTGTGTTTTCTAGAACAGACATTCAGATCTTTAAGCCATTCCTCTGACTAGCATGTTTCCTAGCTACCTATTTCCCTTTTGTCTTCCTCTTTACATATGCTCCAGTTTGATGGACATATATTAAAATGAGGTAAGGTCAGCCTGGTCAGAACACAATGAGATCTCAGTTCTCATACGCTGGCTAACAAATTTCAATTAATGCAACCTGAAGTTGTACTGAGGTTTTTTGTTTTTGCTAGAAACAAGGTCTCACCATATTGCCTAGGCTAGTCTTGAACTCTTGGCCTCAAGTGATCCTCCTGCTTTAGCCTCCCAACATGCTAGGATTACAGGCATGAGCCACCACACCCAGCCTGCACTGGCTTTATAAATTTTCTGAATATCACATGAATATCACTCCCTAAAACACCAAGTTCTTTTTCACACGATTGTGCTAAGCTACCACCTGTACCTGTACAGTTGGATTCAGAGGCTCAAGCACAGGCCTTAATATACCTGTAATTGAGTTTCATCTTATTACATTCTTGCCTATGAAGATTTTCTGGATGTAGATTCTGACACACTAGATTTACTGCCTGTCTCAACTTCCTGAATTTAGGATCAGCATGTAATCAGTATCTCTAAGTCACTAACAAAAGAGAACAGAGCTGAGGACTAAGCTGCTAGAGGCTGCCCCTTCCCATTAACCAGCAACTTCTGAATAAAATTGTTTAGCTATTCAGAGGAACATCCTGCTGAAATTCCATCATATCTGATGAATCTTCCTAGTCTCCCAGGGCTGTAAATCCATTGTAAAAGGAAATGAGTTATGCCTATAGTTGTTGGCCAATCCCTGCAGTATCCCAGGAGGCTTCACTGCATTTAAGTACTCAGAAAGAGTACTGTTAATGACTGAAGATAGAAATCTCATGTAGGATTGGAGTTAGGTTCCTTACCTAACATAGTGAAGTTCACAGAATTTGCCCTCCTTCCCTTTGTGAAAATGTGAACATCTGGAATTTTCAAGGGCTATTAAGTTCCTATCAGTAGTATTTTATTTTTATTTAGTTCGTTTTTGAGATGGAGTCTTGCTCTGTCGCCCCGGCCTGAGTGCAGATCTCGGTTCACTGCAGCCTCTACCTCCTGGGTTCAAGTGATTCTCCTACCTCAGCCTCCCAAGTAGCTGGGACTTTTTTTTTTTTTTTTTTTTTGAGACTGAGCCTCACTCTGTTGCCCAGGCTGGAGTGCAGTGGTGCAATCTCAGCTCACTGCAGCTTCCATCTCTTGGGTTCAAGCGATTCTCACACCTCAGCCTCCCGAGTAGCTGGGACTACAGGCACGCGCCATCAAGCCTGGCTAATTTTTGTATTTTTAGTAGAGGTGGGGTTTCGCCATGTTGGCCAGGCTAGTCTCAAACTCCTGACCTCAAGTGATCCACCAGCCTCGGCCTCCCAAAGTGCTGGGATTACAGTGTGAGCCACTGTGTCGGCCAGCTATCAATAGTATTTTAAACAAACTATTATATACTTCTCTCCTGTTTCACCTTGAATAATAAATACACAGGAAATGCATTTTCCTTTTATCAGCTGAAGTCATTTCACTAACATCCGCTAGATAAGCAGATCAAGTTTTATCTTTAGGGCAGGTGATCTAAATAATGCCACAATATCAAATTTGGAATCAACCAATATTTATTGAGGATATACTCTATGACATGTGTATATACGTATATTACTTCACTTATTCCTCACAACAACCCATGAAGTAAGTATTACTAAAACCCATGTGTAGATGGGGAAACTAAGATTCAGTAAAGCTATATAACTTGTGTTAAGCTTGCTGAGCTGACAGATGGGAGAATCAGGATACAAGTCTGTTTTTTAACACATCTCCTTCTCAGCACTACATGATTATTAATAACCATTCCCCAGTAACTCTTGTTTTAAGGTGTTTCCCAAAGAAACCATTATCTAAAGCTATACAATGTTTAGACTTTACTCTCTCTGTTCAGCAGCATGCCTCTTTCCTTGCATTGTTCAGAGGCAAGGCAGGTTATCTTTCAATTCCTGAGAGGACTTACCAGGAACAATCACTTTTGCAAGCTGGCTCTCCCCAATTGAAGGCTGATTTTTTTTGTTGCCCACATTTGCTGCAATGGGTTTTGGCAAGTGTGTGTGGTATATGAGTATGAGCTAATACAACTAGGTGAATTAATTACTGAACAATCGGATATATCTACTAAAACGCTGTACGTTCTGTGTACGGAAATCAGTTTGAAATCAATTAGGCAAACTCTTCTTTGCTAAACACAGTATAGTCACAGTGAAAAAGCTCTCTGCAGTACAGAAATTCCTTTGTCAAGAAAAGCACGCAAACTCAATTACTAAATGAAGGGAATGACATGTCAAAAAATATTTAGGAGTTCTATTTTCCCTTCTTAAATATTTTTATCACATGAAGGATTTCTAAAAATCTCACACCTATAGTCCCAGCTACTTGGGAGGCTGAGGTGGGAAGGATCGCCTGAGCTCTGGAAACCAGCCTGGGCAACAATAGCAAGACTGTCTCTTAAAAAACAAAAAAACTCTTCTCTTTTCTTCTCTTCCATGGATAAGTCACACACTCATCCACTATTATCTTCTTTTAGTACTAGAGACACTTCAAGTTTCATTTCACTGTGGGTCATACAACTGAATATTAAAAAAAAAAATCACAGGGCTAATCAAAAGGACCAAGAAATGGTGAAATAAATTTCAGAGCTACTTCAAAAAGCTTTTTTCAAACTTCTTTGAGTTAGTTACATTCCATTAGATCACGTCATTTCATTAGAACCCCAACTTAAATCTTAAAGTATTACACTGGAAAACCCATCCTTGTGACTTTAAAAAAAATTTTTTTGTAGAGACGGAGTCTCACTATGTTGTCCAGTCTGGTCTCGAACTCCTGGCCCCAAGTGATCCTATTGCACTGGCCTCCCAAAGTGCTAGGATGACAGGCATGAGCCACTGCTCCTGGCATCCTTTGATCTTAAAGATATTCACCAATGAACCTTGTGCTCATATATAAGCCCTGGTAACTTACCTCTGATTAAAGGTGGTATTTCTAAATTACATGTTTAGCTTTTTAAAAAATACATAAAATTAACTGTAGTCTTACAATATAAAATTTCTCTGAAAATATCCAACTATGTACTAACTATTACAAAAATTTATTCCTGATTCATTTCTTTTCACTGTATTCAGGAAAGAAAGTTAATAAAAATGTAATTTAAAAAGAATGATTAAGCTGGGGACAGTGGTGTGTGCCTGCAGTCCCAGCTGGTCAGGTGCCTGAGGTGGGAGGATCGCTTGAGCCCAGTTCAAGATTGCAGTGTGCTATAACCGTGCCACTGCACACCAGCACAGGCAACATAGCAAAACCCCATTAAAAAATAAAAAATAAAAAAAAGAGAGAGAGATTAAATTATTAACTTCTAAACCTGGCAATATGGAGAGGTATAGAATACAGCAATATTTTAGCAGCATGGGCTGTGGATTCACCACTTAATGTGTTAACAGTACTGTAAATTTAATCAGTCAAACCAGGTGGTATGCATTTTTTGAAAGCTTCCTGTACATCTTACATAAGTGTGTAAAACAAAAAATCTGTTAGATTTGACTTGTTAACAAAATAACTGTATCAGATCCATGGAAGCACAGGGTCTAGAGAGAGGAATTCTTTGTTTTCTTCTTTCACTGCCACACCTATTCCAGAAGATTCTTTGGAGACTTTAAAAAAAAATCATTTTTCAGTTTTCCCACAGTAATTTGCCCAGAGCCAGTATCTACTGAGATAATAATTAAAACAGTGCGTCTGGTTTAAGGAGGCATCCAGATAAGGGCTTCCCATGCAGAGAAAGCACCCACAGGAGGGTCAATCTACAGAACTAAGCAAAGTCTGTTATCTGATAAAGATCAAAAGTGACTATCTTTAAAACCTTTTTTAGCCATAAAAAAGGATGAGTTCATGTCCTTCGCAGGGAAATGGATGAAGCTGGAAACCATCATTCTCAGCAAACTATCACAAGGACAGAAAACCAAACACCGCATGTTCTCACTCATAGGTGGGAACTGAAAAATGAGAACACTTGGATACAGGGTGGGGAACATCACACACCCACACGGGTGCCTGTACAGGGTGGGAGGGAGGGGGAGGGATGGCATTAGCAGAAATAACGAATGTAAATGACGAGTTGATGGGTGCAGCAAACCAACATGGTACATGTATACCTATGTAACAAACCTGCACGTTGGGCACATGTACCCTAGAACTTAAAAGTATAATTTAAAAAAAAAAAATTTTGCTGTTTACTGTTACATGCAGATACAACTGAGTATTCATAATACTTTTTGGAGGAGACAGTTCATTCAACAAATGTGTAATGAACACCTCAAATGTTTTAATTAATAAGTTAGCCACCACACACATTTTATTTTGAGACAGGGTCTCATTCTGTCACCCAGGATGGAGAGCAGTTAGTTCGATCTAGGCTCACTGCAAACTCTGCCTCTCCGGCTCAAGTGATCCTCCCACTTCAGCCTCCCCAGTAGCTGGGACTACTATGTGTGTATCTATACATACACATACACACATACATATATACACATACACACACATATATATTTTGTATTATATACAATATATATATTATATATATTTTGTATTATTTTTGTTTGGTAGAGAGGCGGTTTCGTCATGTTGCTCACGCTGGTCTCGAACTCCTGGGCACTTCAGCCTCCCCAGTAGCTGGGACTACTATGTGTGTATCTATACATACACATACACACATACATATATACACATACACACACATATATATTT
>NW_012100543.1:1091563-1120226 GCF_000951045.1 Mandrillus leucophaeus | reverse complement strand
ATATATATTTTGTATTATATACAATATATATATTATATATATTTTTGTTTTGTTTTGTTTGGTAGAGAGGCGGTTTCGTCATGTTGCTCACGCTGGTCTCGAACTCCTGGGCAATTCACCTGCCTCGGCCTCCCAAAATGCTGGCATTACAGGCGTGAGCCACTGCCCTTATAAAGTAAGACATCACCCTCTTCCCTCCAGGAGAACATCTTGCTGTAGAGAGAAAAATAAGAGAAAAGGACAATCCTAGCAATGTGTACTGAGCACTATTTAATAAGTACATACAAGAAGTATCTAGAAACTTTTGCAGGTGCACCGTGGGAAAAACAGATCCCTCTGGCTAGGAAGTAAAGAAAGCTTGGCTGGGCACGGTAGCTCACGCCTGTAATCCCAGCACTTTGGGAGGCCGAAGCAGGTGGATCACGAGGTCAGGAGATAGAGGCCATCCTGGACAATATGGCGAAACTCTGTCTATACTAAAATACTAAAAATTAGCCAGGCATGGTGGTGGGTGCCTGTAGTCCCAGCTATTTGGGAGGCTGGGGCAGGGGAATCGCTTGAACCCGGGAGGCGGAGGTTGCAGTGAGCCGAGATTGCACCACTGCACTCCAGCTTGGCAACAGAGCAAGACTCCATCTCAAAAAAAAAAAAAAAAAAAAGCTTTATCATGAAAACATGTGAGCTAACCATTAAATTATCTGGACTTGGCAAAACATTGTTAATGGTTGAAGTTGGGTGATGAATAAATGGGAGGTTTTCGTACTATTTCACTACTTTTGCATGTATGAAAATTTCCTTAACAAAATTTTTAGAAAGTGACTTGGGAGGACAGCAACATTTCAGGGAGAAGGAATAGCATATGCAAAGGTGGAGGCACAAAACTTCCTTTTTTTAAAGAAGGAAACTAACTGAAATATAAACAAGCTATGCTTACTTGAGGTCAGAGGTGAGGGCTGGAAAGGAATAGAACTTAAGGAAATCTGTTTTTACTTCTCTCCCAGATACAGAACTTCAAACTGCTTATGGTTGAGACATTCACGAAAAATTAGCCATATATTAAGTCTAAGAGATAAAATTATTACAAATGCTCAAAATGTAGTCTTGTAGTACACACCATTAATCACAAAGTGTATCTACTACAGCACACTTCCAAGTCCATTTTCAATTATTCAATAAATATTTGAGCTTATACCTCATAAGAAACTTGTTTAAAATCAACTGGCTTCAAATTCTTCAATAAATGATAGAGAAAACAATTTCAAGAATGCCAGAATTTAAACATGAGCTTATTCTGAAATTTCCTGTTACTTCACCAGGTACACTTCTTTTCTATCTAAAATGCCAAAGGCTAACACTTCAGGGCTAGGACCTCCCTCGTTCTGGCTTTCTCTGTGTCCCATAGCCCTATTTTCCAAACAATGAATATTTTAGTATATAGTGTTACAATACTTTAACACTAGACCAGTAGAAGCCGTGGCTAGAAAGCAATGAGACTGTTATCAGATACAGTCACTCAGAGCGAGGGAGAGGGGCACCCCCAAGTTCCAAATGACACAGGGGGAATCAGCATCTCAGAAGTCCAGCCCCGGTAATGTAAAAAGAAACATGAATATTCTCCCATGCAGACTGCGAATTATTGCCTCACCAGGAATCAAGGAACAGAGTACCTCGACAAGGTAGGTAGGGAGGGGAGTGACATACTCAGTCATCCCCATATTGTTTCTCTTAGTAAAGTAGCTTCTGAGAACAAAATGCACTACTTGGACAGGCCCTCTTTGCTTCGAAGTATTATACTACATTTTGGCCTAAGTGGTCTTGTATCGTAAGTGTTAGTTACATGTCTCCCCAAGTTGGCAGAGACTCTACATTGCTATGGTATTGAAGCTACACTTTTGAAAGTCATCAACAAAACTATAATAAACAAAACTAATGGCCTTTGTCCAGTACTTATTCTGATTAGAATCTGATATTACTGATCATGTTGCCCTTTTCCTCATCACTGTACCATACGTTTTTCATTATCTGTGCTTCAAGTTTTTTGTGATACCATAAACATCTTAAGGGCAGATGCTGTGTTAGACAAGAAACATTTAAGAGTCTAGCGCTTGGCAGGTAATAGGAAAACAAAAGGCAAATGACACTGGCCCCTGTCATTTATTCCTTTTATATGTCCACCAAAGCCTTTTACACTGCAGGTGTCAGTAAATCTCTTAACCAATTTAAGACAGGTTAAATGATTTAAGTAGTTTACAATAAAATGTTTTACACTAATCTGAGAAGTCTGTGCAAAGAACAGCTATGGCATCTTTTTAAAATTGTGAAACTAAAGCATGGTCTTCAGAGATATGTGAACCCTTCTCATAATAAGGGCTTACAGTAGAGAACAGATGTAAACTCCTCACTCCCTACTTTGAAAGAATAAACGCCCCTACTGAAGTTTTTCTCTCTGCATTTTGAGTTTCCTGTTTGTAGTTCCCACTTTATCCTGCTATTCTATTCATTTTCCAGCTGAACCCACAGCATCAAAACATCTGCCTGAGAAAAAACTGAAAAGAAATACAGCCAATTACATTCGGATGGTTGAAATAGAAATGGTGGTATTCTCTTCTTGAGGAGTTAGGAATTCTTTGTTCTGTGAGTGGAGGGAAGGATCTGACAAGAAACAGGAAGACTAAGACTGCAAGCGAGAGAGCCAGGCCCATGGATTCTCTTAGTTAAATAGGAAAGAAAGTCATCTTCTGGGGGCGAGGAAGACGGAATTGAGTAAGAGGCTTGAGGATCCTCAAGGTATGAATTATTCATTTAGGGAAATAGAAGGCAGAGCTAAGGACAAACAAAAGAAATTAGACCCAGCCCCTCAGCAAAATGGAGAAGATATAAAAGGAAGTTGGAAACATAATGCAGCTGATGGTCATTAACTATATTCAGTTAAAGTTGTTTAGTATCGTTTAGTATTCCAAATCAGTTAAAATACAGAACGAAAGAGTCTCTGAGAGAAAATGTGATATAGTTCTATCAATAAAGCGGTATTTCTGAATATAAAAGTATAGGAAACATGAACATAAACTCAGCACAAGCAAACCTACACATTCGTGTAGTTTTTTAAACGTACATCAGAAACAAGACGGTAAAAAACAACAGGGCAGGTAGGAGTCAAGTGGAGTCAGGTGGTCCTCCGGAGGTGGGCCATGAAACAGTATCTGCCTCATTTAAGATGATTCTCATCTGGCGTTTTTCCAAATGCTTACTAATGATTTCAAGACAATGAGTGGGGAGAAGCAGCAAGTCCAGAGAAAACAGATTGTGTCTGGGATAACTCTTCTCCTCTTTTACAGTTAAGTATCAAAAACTGCACAGTATCACCAACGTCACCCACACAACCACATTCACAAAGTCATTAAAGAAAGGGGCCAAGTCGACCATGTAGGAAGTTTGTCACAGCCTCGGAAAAGTCATAATAACCTAAAACTACCTAAACTGAATCCCATATTTGGAAGCCACGGAGAGGTTAGGTTTAACGTGCATGGATACTATAAATGGTGAATTAAAAAAGAAAAATCACAAACGTATTACTAGTGAATCACCAGGCAACAACAGTGTCAACTTGGTTAGGGCAAAATCACACGTATCTTGGAACCCAGGAAATATCAGCGTAGGTGGCCGAGATGGAGAGGGCTCTCAATAAAGGTCTGTAAAAACAGCGGATCGGCTACGAAAAGCACCTACTGCGCAGGGAGGAGGCTGCACCAGGACAAAAGCTAGCTGGTCAGGCGTCAACTCAGGCATAAGCTATCGCCCCCAGGCGATTCTGGAGACGCAAGAGAGGCGCTGAAACAAAACAAAGTCCAAAAAACACGGACAACGGGGTTACCGCAGGATCTTTCGCTTTCCCAACGGGAAGACCAATGGCGAAACTAGGCTGCATTTATCAAGGTCCGCTCCTAATTATTTCATTAGGGGAAAAAATTCCAGGGAGCACTGGATAGGAGCAAAGGAGGGACTGCCTTTCAGATCGCAGAAATACAACAAGAGCCAAAACAGAGGAATTCCCACCAAATCCTAGCACCCTCGTCCCTTCGCCTGCAACGCCTCTGCTCTCTCAAGCCCGCTTTTCTCCTCAGATTCTTGCCAAAGAACAATCTCCCCATGCTTACCACCGCCCCCCGCCCCCCACTCCGATTCCTGCACAAGGTTAATTTCCCAAAGTCCCTGGATTTCATGCTGAGTTGGCGCGCCCTAAAAAGCTGCGTCCCTCCAAGTCCCCGCCCCACCCAACACCCCGTTTCCAGTCCCACCCCCTCCGCACCAGGCCCCGCTCCCCAGGCCCCCCAGACATGCGCGCCACGCCCGCCCGCCTTACCATGTACCAGGTCCCCAGGATGATTGTCCCAGTGCGGACATGGCAACAGCCGCAGCACCGGGTGCTGTAGAACCGGTCACTGCGGCTCCGTTTAAAAGTCATGGACACCATCGTAACAGGCGGGCCTCTTTCTTGGCCGGGCCCCTGACAAACGTTCTCCACCCGCAGGCAAACTCAAACGGCTCTTTCACGGCCTCCAAAACCCAACGACGCGTCTTCAAGCCAGCCCCCGGCTCAGGCCCCTGCCAGTTTTTTCGCGCCTGCGCACTGAGCGCAGCGACTTCGGTTACCCACCCCTCTTCCTCCACACAGGCCAATGGGGAGCGGAAGGCTGGATGGGCCGGACTTCTGATTGGAAAAACTTAGAGATTGACAAGACCTCACGCCCAATTAGAAGTGCAACTCGCCTCAGCGAGTCTCCGCCTGTTACGAGAGGGCAAGGGCTGGCTCTTGGGCCTAGGATAGATGCGGATAGGTATAGCCTCGTAGTTCACTATCCCCGAGATGGGACCCGCAAGAAAAGAGGCATTTAATGGGAAAAGGGAGACACGAGACAGCGCGGATGGCAAAAAGCGGGCACAAGGGGCTTTTCTGAGCAATGTGTGCCACGTACTGCTTGGGAAGCGTCACAGGCTGATAACGTGACCTTTGCGCGCAGCTCGATTATTGCGCGGGTTGGGGGCGGGGCCTGCGAAGAAGGGACGGGGCCAAGCCCAGCCTGGAGAGGTCCTCGGTCCTGTGGCGGAAATGGGAGGCTGCTTGGAGGAGTGGAGGGACTGGATTAACACCCTCCCTTCCCTCCGAAGCCTCCTTGGTGGGGGCGAAGAAAGACCATCCAACCCTGCCAAAGGCAAAAAGATTAAAGATACATGAAAACAAAATAATGTGGAAGAACTGCTTAGCTGCCGGATTTTTAGAGATGAGTGATTTTTTTGTAGGGAAAAATTATGAAACACGTTGAAATGGACAAAAAAATTACTGAATGTCTTCAATGAAAAAACAGCCATAGTTTGGCACACCGAATCGAGCATTCTGTTACTAGGGGGGCTGTCCACCTTTCTTTGAGGTGCTTTGCAGAACTCTGTAAGACCCCCTCCACTGGACTTGATATTGTATCTTACCCCTCCTTGGGAAAAGCCATTTTGCATCGATTTGTAAATTCATTCCCCAGTCCTGATGCAACAATATAGTTGGGTGCTTTGAATTCTGCTTAGAGCTGGTTCTAACGGCTTACTGGTCCTCTGGTTAATGAGTAAATAAATTTTTTACACGTGTTCGTTTTGCATTTGTTTAAGACCTGTGACTTTACCTTTAAAAAATGTATTTATCATTTAATGCTTTGGTAAACACTTCTTTTCAGAGAATAGAAAGGGCTTCCCTTCTGCCAGGGCATATTCTTAGCCAGAGACCACAGTGAATTCAGAGTAAAGGTTATTTCTTTGGCATGACTTCTTTGAACACTGCCTGAAATTATGTATGTATTTGTTGATTATCTCCCCAATAAAATACAAATTTTAGGAGAGCAGAGACTATTTGTTCACCACGGAAGGAGTTGTCCATGGAGCTTACTGTCAAACCATCTGGGAAGCAGTAGTTAATCCAGCCCACGCTAAAGGATGGGGTGTGGCTGGCTGTTTAACTCAATGAATTATGACATTTCTCTACTTACATAGGGAGTAGATTATCTTAACCCCGCCTCACAATTACATATCCCTTATTTTGTTCTAGGCACAGATCCAGTCACTTTATTTTGAATCATTTCATCCCTACAACTCACTCAGGTACTTTTATGTTGTTTAATTCTACAGAGAAGTTAAATTACATATCCGAGATTGCAAGGCCAGTGTCAGAACTGAGATTAAAACCTGTTGTGCCAATAGTTTCCAAACTTTGCTGCACACTGGCATCACTTGAGAATCTTTACCAACCACTGATGCCTGCTTGCTATTCCAGACCTTCTGATTTAACTGGTATGGGTGAGTCCTGGGCATTGAAAGTTTTGAAAGCTCTCCAGGCGATCCTAATGTGCAGCACTGTTATTCTGTCTTAAGATGAAATGTGGCAGACAAAAATAAATACAATACAATAAAAAAGAATACAAAGATAAGATCGGGGAGCCGGGCACGGCGGCTCATGCCTGTAATCCCAGCACTTTGGGAGGCTGACGCAGGCAGATCACTTGAGGTCAGGAGTTCGAGACCAGACTGACCAACATGGAGAAACTCCATCTCTACTAAAAATACAAAAAATTAGCTGGGCGTGGTGGCACATGCCTATAATCCCAGCTACTTGGGAGGCTGAGGCAGGAGAATCGCTGGAACCTGGGAGGTGGAGGTTGCGGTGAGCCGAGATCTCGCCATTTCACTCCAGCCTGGGCAACAAGAGCAAAACTGCATCTCAAAAAAAAAAAAAAAAAAAAGGCCGGGCGCGGTGGCTCAAGCCTGTAATCCCAGCACTTTGGGAGGCCGAGGCGGGTGGATCACGAGGTCAGGAGATCGAGACTGTCCTGGCTAACATGGTGAAACCCCGTCTCTACTAAAAATACAAAAAATTAGCTGGGCGTGGTGGTGGTTGCCTGTAGTCTCAGCTACTTGGGAGGCTGAGGCGGGAGAATGGCGTGAACCCGGGAGGCGGAGCTTGCAGTGAGCCGAGATCACGCCACTACACTCCAGCCTGGGAGCACAGCGAGACTCCGTCTCAAAAAAAAAAAAAAAAAAAAAAGATCGGGGGAAATTATCTGATTTCTCTAAAAGCTGAAATCAATTCAAAATCAGGCCTACCTAACATGGCATCAGATCAGCTCGTAAGGACTTCTCTCCCTGTACTGGGACTACCCCAGGCAAGGAACCAGGGAGGTGTAAGTCATTAGAGACCTGCAACATAAACACATCTGATAGCAATAATGTAAGTATACCCTGAGAGTGACCCTGTATGGTAGATGCACCTGAATGTGTGCTCTGAGCTAGGGAATCTGGGAGTGGCCAACCCAGAGATTTGTTCTGTTTCTATGATAAACATCTTAAACCCCCACCCCCACCCACTGGCCCATCCCTTGGAACATGGCCCATACAGGGTATTAGGGTCCTGAGTTTTGGGTTAAGTGCAGGTTTCCAGGTAGAGGTCACTAGTGGGAGGCTGTTCAGTGAAAATGCTGTATACATTGCATGATGTTTACAGGCAGTTGCGATTTTCCTGCCCTTGGACCATGCAGTTGTGTTGTCCAGCCCGCTGCCAGGGGACAGTAGAAAGGGAGATGTGTTGTTCACCCCACTGCCACTGGACCACTTCTATACATAGCTGGTTCTTCTGTCCAACCCGCTGCCATGGACTCTTCCCCCTCTGTCACTACTGGACTGTAAGCTCCTAATACAAACCCATGTCTCATTTACTGGCTCTCCAGTCTCTTCTTGGCCTCTTGATCCTGGTACCTTCTCTACTGAGGTTAGCAGGAGTTTGGCACAACAATAGCATACATAACTGGATTAGAGGAGTGAAATACGGTTATGGAGTTTTGTCTAGATAATTTTTATCTAATATATATAGACCAACTTCTCTGAGAAAATCTTAAGGTACTATTGGCAAAACAACCCATCTTTTGGGGATGGGGAAAGGAAAGTTAACATTTTTAGGAGAAAATAGCTTAGGAAAACTCACAATGAAAGAAATTAGAGTGAGGTTGAAGCTCTTTAGCTACCATAGTGTAACCTATTTTTCTCTTTTATATGTGTTAGTCTATTCACATTACTTTAGTTTATTTTTATTGAGGATCTGTTATATTCCATGTGATGAGGATACGAGACTGAACAAGACAATATATACCTACTGTGTAGCCACAAAAATCTAAAGTAAAAAAGGTATTTAGAAAAAAAAAAGGCCGGGCGCGGTGGTTCAAACCTGTAATCCCAGCACTTTGGGAGGCCGAGATGGGCGGATCATGAGGTCAGGAGATCGAGACCATCCTGGCTAACACGGTGAAACCCCATCTCTACTAAAAAATACAAAAAAACTAGCCACTGTAGTCCCACCTACTCGGGAGGCTGAGGCAGGAGAATGGCGTAAACACGGGAGGCGGAGCTTGCAGTGAGCCAAGATCCAGCCACTGCACTCCAGCCTGGGTGACAGAGCGAGACTCTGTCTCAAAAAAAAAAAAAAAACCAACACAGCAGATATCGCGCCTTTCCATGGAGTGTTTGTAGTCTACAGGGGAAAAACTCAATGAGCATTTTCAGTCTGCATCCCATCTCTTAAAGCATTTTTATGTTGACTCTTCCTTAGAGTTAGAAGTTATTTCTTGGCTTCTGATTAACCACCCACTATTTTTTCCTGTGTACTTCTCAGGCAGCTCCTTCTTATTCTTCTTTGTAGTTCCCCCTTCTACTGTCCTTCCCCCTAAATATTGGTGTTCTTGAGGGCTGTGTGTCAGTCTCCTTTCTTTTCTCATTTTAACTTTTCCCAGTTGTCACTTATTTACAAGATGATTCCCCGTGTATTCGTCCATTTTCACACTGCTATTAAAGAACTACCTGAGACTGGGTAATTTATAAAGAAAAGAGCTTTAATTGATTCACAGTCCATCTTTCTAGAAATAGTTTAGCTTCCTGGCCAGGTACAGTGGCTCACACCTGTAATCCCAGCATTTTGGGAGGCCAAGGCAGGCAGATCACTTGAGCTCAGGAGTTCGAGACCAGCCTAGGCAACATGGCAAAACCCCATCTATACAAAAAATACAAAAGTTAGCTGGGCAGGGTGACGCATGTCTTTGGTCCCAGCTGCTCGGGAGGCTTGAGGCACAAGAATCGCTTGAACCCAGGAGGCAGAGGTGAGCCAACATCGCACCACTACACTCTAGTCTAGGCAACAGAGTGAGACTCTGTCTCAAAAACAAAAACAAAACAAAATAAAGGTCCCTAATTGTGTAAGTTTCTAGCCCCACAAGAGCCGATTCACTCTATGACCCATCTAAGAGGAAAGACATAAAGATAACGGCATTGGTAGTTTGCCAACCATTCAAATGAATTAAAGTGAAGCTCAGAGTTTACAAATCTCACCAATGTGGTCAGAGTTTACAGCCAATCTTTCAATTCCCCACTCCTAATGGAGAACAGATAATGTAGGGATACCAGACTCTAAGTAAATCCCCCAGCATGGAAGACAGAGGCCAGACAATTAGAAAATAGGGTCTAGGAGAAAATGTCAAGAGAACTTAGAAAAGAAAAAAAATAACACTCTGAGCATACATCAAGAATAAGGTGCCATAACAATTACACAGGACAAAAAAAAAAATCTTAGAAATTAACAGCATGGGAGCAAAAAAGAAAAACTCAAGATTGGAAAATAAAGTTGAGAAAATTTCCCAGAAGCAAATAAAAAGACAAAGACATGTAAAATAAGAAAGAAAAAAATTAAAATTAGAGGATTAGTCCAAGATATCCAATATCTGAATAATAGGAATTTCTGAAAAAGAGGAAGTCATCATCATAGTAATATTTCCTAGATCTGAAAGAATGAATTTCCAAGACTGAAAATATCTGCTGAGTGACCATATTATTGGAATAAAATAGATCCATGTAAAGGCACATCGGAGTGAAATTTCAAGACAGTGGGGACAAAGAGAAGATTCTCTGAGCTTCCAGGAAGAGGGAAGGAAAAACAAGCCATATAGAAAAATTCATAGTCAAATAGCCTTAGGCTTCTCAACAACTCTGGACTCTAGAACACAATAGAGATTTTCTTTCAAAATTATGGGTAGAAAATGTTTACAATTTGTAATTCTACACACAACCAAACTGTTAAGTATAAGGATATAATAAACACAGTTTCAGATAAGTCTCAAAAAATTTACCTCCTACATATCTTTTTCTCAGCCACCAGATGTTATGCTCCATCAAAATGAAATGAGATGAATACATTAAAGAGGAAATGTGGGATGCAGAAAAAAGGAGATTCAACATAAGTGAGATGTGGATGAAGACTCCAGAGAATAATAGAGATTTCAGTGTGAAGACTGTACATTAGGTGTAGAGGTCAACCATTTTAGATTGGAGCACAATCGTCATTTTTGCCTTCTGTAATTCTACTGGGTTTTCATCTTAACGAAGCTACTTGAGGATGTACTCCACCAAAAAAAGGAGAAAACCAAGAGGAAGAGATGAGAACCAAAAAACTAGAGATCAAACTAAGGACAAAAGTTGAGGAAATTTCATAAGATGAAAGCAAAAGGAAGTCTCAGGATGACAGCTGTGCAGGAGGCCTAGAAAGCCACCAGTACTAATAGAAGAGAATGAAGGTATCAGGGAGCAAGAAAGAAATTAGAACTGATAGGCTACCTAAATGGGTAGATCTGGCAGGAAAACTACAATGAAAGGCATTGGGAAAGTGTGGCAAAACTGAGCAAATGACAAGCACGAAGAACATTAAGCAATTTAGTAAACAAGGCAATTATTATAAGTTCAAGAAAAACAAAAATTTAGAAAAACAATGTAATCAGAGTGTACCACAGTATGTAGCTGTGAATAGTAATTACATGGGCATAATCAAATAAACATTGAATATTGGGTATTTTATAAAACATTGAGATATGTTTATTTTGGGAGGGTTGGGAGGAAGGAGAACAGATGACACTCCAAGAGTGATCGGTCTTCATCTACCACAATGCAAGCCAATAGTTAATGTCAAAAGTTGATTTATAATCATTATGGAAAAACAGTATGGCAGTTTCTCAAAAAACTAAAAATAGAACTACCATATGACCCAGAAACCCCACTACTGGGTATTTATCCAAAGGGAAGGAAATCAGTATATTGAAGAGATACCTGCACCCTCATGTTCATTCCAACTTAAGTGTACATCAACAGATGAATGGATAAGGAAAATGTGGTATATATACACAATCAAATACTGTTCAGCCATGACAAAGAATGAAATCCTGTCAACTGAAGCAACATACCTGAACCTGAAGGACATTATGTTATGTGAAATAAATCAGGTACATAAAGATAAACACCACATGCTGTCACTCATATGTGGGAACTAAAAATGGAGCTCATAGAGGTAGAGAGTAGAATAAAGATTATTAGAGACTGAGAAGAGAAGGAGGGAGAGGAGGAGGGGGAGAGGCTGGTTAACAGATACAAAAGTACGATACAGCTAGATAGGAGGAATAAATTCTAGTGTTCTGCAGCACTGTGAGGTGAATATGGTTACCAAAAATGTAGTGCATATTTTCAATAATCTAGAAGAGAGGATTTTGAATGTGCACAACACAAAGAAATGATAAATGTTCAAGGTGATAGATATGCTAATTTTCCTGATCTGATCATTGCTCATTACACATGTTAGGCTCGTGGCTAACACCTGTAATCCTAGCACTTTGGGAGGCCAAGGTAGGGGAACTGAACTAGTCACCTTTTCATGGAGCACCATTCTGTTTTAAAGAACGACTGACAGGCAAATATTAATATTCAGGCATGAATATTTGGCAGTCATTTTCTTGAAAATGAATGAAGTGAGCCTGTCTGTTCCTTCAAGGAAGGCAACTAGAGTATTTGTGGGCAATGATTAAATTAGAGCTTTCAAGAGGAAAATTAGAGATTTGGAAGAAATAGTGTCCACCCCCATGAGCTTGACAGTGATAATTCAAGACTTTTGTGATGAGATTAGAGGTGAAATAAACTAATGTGATTTTTGTTGTTGTCTAATGTTGTCAAAATTTGACTATCTGCATAATTAAATGAACCATTTGCCAAAGAACCAAGGCATAATGTTATAAAATCATGCATAAATAAAAGAGCCAGTCAAATGCAAGATAGACCAATGATTTCTAATGTAACAATTTGAAAAGTTTGCTGATACGGTTTCAGATTCCACGCTGCAACTGACGTTTTAAGGAATTTCCACTGACTGTGTTTTGGTATAGAATCAAAAAAGAATAGCCATAATTATCTAAAAAGGCTCATAAAATACTCCTCACTTTTCCAACTACGTATCTATAAGAATAGCTTTTCTTCTTATATTTCAAGGAAAAGAACATACCGCAACAGATTGAGTTCGGAAGCAGATATGATAATCCATATCTATCTATTCTATCTATTCTGTTTTATCCACATCTATTCTATCTATTCTATCAAGCCAAACATTAAGCAGATTTGCAAACTATTAAATAATGCCACTCTTCTTGCAACTTTTTTTACATTTTGAAAAATGTAGTTATTTTTTATAAAAATATGTTGTCTATATTAACCTATAATGGACTTATTGTTGTCATTTAAAAATCAATTTAGAAATATTTTAAAATTTTCTCTATTTTCCTTTCTAGTAAAGGATATATCAATAGTTACCTTAGATAAGCAAAAGCTCTTCAGTGTCCTCTATAGTTTTTAAGAGTATGAAGACACTTTACACCAAAAAGTAAGTTTGGAAACTACTAACTTGAGCCTTCTGACTGCCCTTGTGGACAATGGTTACAAATATTCAGAATGTGACTCTAGGATACTAAGAGCTGCCACCTGAAGATTTTTTAATAGAGGCGAAAAGCAGATTTAGGATTTTCAAAATCTTTTTTCTTTTCATTAAAAAAAATCAAAATAGAGACAATGTCTCACTATGTTGCCCAGCCTGGTCTCAAATTCCTGATCTCAGTTGGTTCACCCAACTCAGCCTCCCAAGATAATGGGATTACAGGCATGAGCCACCATGCCCGGCCTCAAAATTCTTAATACCTTAGGTGTTTTAGTCCATTCAGGCTGCTATAACAAATTACCATAAACTGAGCAGCTTATAGACAGCATTTATTTCTCATGGTTCTGGAGACTGGGAAGTCCAAGATCAAGGTGTCGGTAGATTTGGAGTCTGATGAGGGCCTGCTTTCCAGTTCACAGACGGCATCTTCTTGCTGTATCCTCGCATAGTTGAAGGGATGAGGGGGTTTTTACATAAAGGCACTAATCCCATTCATGAGGATTCCACCCTCATGATATAATCACCTCCCAAAGGCTCCACCTCCTAATACCATCACCTTGTGGTTAGAATTTTCATTTGAATTTGGGAGGGACACAAACATTCAGACCATGGCACTGAGTTCAAACAATTCTCCATTAACTTCCATTTAGATTATTAGCTAATTAGTATTTGCTTAACAAAAAGCTCCTTGTCTGAACCTCAGTTTCTTAACCTGTAAAAGGGAAATAAGATTTCTTTCTTAATCAAGCTTTAATGTTCTTACTGTAATGAAAGCAGAAGGCAATCATGCCTTGAAATATTTCTATCACAATTTAATTATTCATCTCTAGTCCCTTGTAGGATTTCTTGTCTGCTGATATTGGTAATTATCTCCTCTAGTCAAATTAAATGTGTGGTTTTTATTTTTAATTGCTCCAGGGTATTAGAAGAATTAATTAGTAAGTGTTGGCCAACTACCTTGAAGATGAAAAGTACCATGTAATTATCACCATGGGAAAAGTGCTTTCCATGCACTTGGCTGAATTCACTACTTAGGATTATGGGATTAAATGTTAACCTTAAGGACTTCTGGTGTGAATGCGGTAACATAGATTCAGCATCTTTCTTCTTTTTTTCTTTTTTAAATACTACAAAAACAATAAAATATGTAAGCTTATCTTCAGCAAATTTGGGAGCAGATATAATCCATAGCCTTCAAAATATGTATCAGGTCTGCTAAGAGCAGCTAAGATTAGACAGAAGCCATATAGGAGAAGCTGGCAAAGAGCTCTGAGGTTCAGACAGCAGCAGAATCCAGAAAGCATCAGTAAACATGATTCCTAAAGTGAGGGACTCACCATGTAGTGCAAACGTGTGGCATCTTGTCAATGGATTTGGGTGAGCAGACCTGGTGGCACCCAAGTCCTCTTGGAACCTGGTTTATCTCAAAGGAGGAGCAAAAAGATATTGGGTACACAATTTAGAAAGAGAACCCATGTGTGTTGTTTTGCTAGGGCTACCAAGCAAAAGACCACAAACTGGGTGACTTAAATAAGAAATGGATTGTCTCATAGTTCTGGCAACCAAAAATTCCTGATCAAGGTGTCTGTCGGGTTCATTTCTTTTGAGGGGTGCGAGGACGATCTGTTCCTTTCCTTTTGTGTAGCTTAAAAGGAGTATATGGTTTTTTTCCTTCAGCTTTTATTTTAAGTTCCAGGTTATATATGCAGGATGTGCAGGTTTGTTACATAGGTCAATGCGTGCCATGGTGGTTTGCTGCACAGATCAACCCATCACCTAGGTATTAAGCCCATCATCCGTTAGCTATTCTTCCTGATTCTCTCCCTCCCCACAATGCCCCCTGCCGCCAACAGGCCTCAGTGTGTGTTGTTTCCTCCCTGTGTCCATGTGTTCTCATTGCTTAGCTCCCACTTTAAGTGAGAACATGCTGTGTTTGGTTTTCTGTTCCTGTGTTAGTTTCCTAGGATAACAGCCTTCCAGTTCCATTCCTGTCCCTGTAAAGGACTTGATCTCATTAAAAGGAGTATATTTTAATCAAAGTGTTTATTAGCATTGGATTCTAGACTTTCCTTTAACAGAAGGGCAAACTAAAAGCTATAGACTCCAAGAAATGGGTGTAATCTGGCTGTTTCTAAGCTAATCCGAGAAGTAAATGTAACTTCATAAAAGCTTAACATGACAAAACTTTTATAGTGAAAGTGGAGTCAGATTCTCTGAGCTGTGATAGCCAGCGCCAGCTCATGAGATCAGTGATGGATTCCGGGAAACCATCCAGGGAAGCTGGACTGATGTTTTAGTCCATGTGTGTTTCTATAGCGGAATACAATAGACCCGGTGACTAATAAACAGCAGACATTTATTTCTCACAGTTCCCTCTGGAAAGACACCAGGGGAGGCACTTGGGAAGGCTGGCACTTTCCTTTTGCCCTTCACATTACATGATTGATTGGAAAAATGGGAAATTACAAGTGGCATTAACAAGCAGGGCAAAGAGCTAGCCCAGTCAACCTGCAGTGGGCCCCATCCAATGGGCACAGAGGGATAGAGGGCCAGAAGGCTGAAGACTGGCTGGCTGGGGTGCAGCAATGCTACAGAACACCCCATGGGACTTGGCATGAACAGGAAGCATGGCCAGGTCAATGGGCCTCCCCTGTGATGCTCCTTTATCCAGCCCTTCACCAGGCCTGTCCTTGGGTCTCATGTCCTCTGCCATTGGCTAGAAAACTCAGCCAGTGACTGCCACCTGAGAAAGGAAGAAGAGGGATATGGGCATAGAGCAGCCACCTTCTTTGCCCTGCCCTGCCCAGCCCACTGGGATCTGCTCTTCCTCTGAGCTCCCCAGCCTGGGCCATGGTGATGCACAACTCCAGAGGGCACCATTCACATTCCCTGTGCGGGCACAGTCCATGCCTGCTGCTGGGCAAGAGCATACCCGGCTGGTTTTGTTCAGTATCTGGGTGTGAGTTTGTCTTACTACCTTGGCTAGACCGAACTCCTGGAGGGATGGGACATGTTTCTAAATCTTTTTATGTACCAAACCACCTAACACTAGCCCAGCTTGATAAATATTTGCTGATGGATGGGCAATCCAGACATGCAGTCATCAGCTGTGAATTGCGGAAAACTGGACCACTGAAGCTCACAAGAACATGTATTCTAGAGAGCTATGCAAACCTGCTTCTGCCCAGCTTTGGCATCTGGGGTTAGCATTATCGTTTAGAAATGTGCCCTTTTATGACACAGGGCGTCTCCCAACAGTGGCATGATGTGACCAGGGCAGCTTTCTGCCTCTGCTACTTGTGTCAGTTTCTTCCTCCCTAAAAGCGTTCAGTAATGAGTGGCGATTTCACGAGCCACAGGCAGAACTGACTCTGCAGAGCCCAGAGTGGGGTTTGGATTAACCACGGTCATCACCACTGTTTATGCAGCTTCGCAGCCGGGCCAACGCTCAAATTTCTCCCAGAGGCCGACAATATTTCTCCGTGTGATTTTTTTTGACGCGTGAGTCCTCAAACCCATACGTAAACACTTCTCCTCTAACGTAAGCTTTGGCATAGCTAGATGATACTTCACTGAGCCTCCCAAGCCTGCCTACCTTCCTCTGGCCACTAACACTCAGTAAGAATCTTTGAACACTTTCAGACACTTTCAGGGCAGCCTTATCTAAGTGCTGGGCTGCCCTGCTGGAATCAACTGGAAATGAATATTTAAAAAAAAAAAAAAAAGAAGAAAAACATTGAAATGAGAAATAGACAATGATATGGTTTGGCTGTGTCCCCACCCAAAACTCATCTTGAATTCCCACATGCTGTGGGATTTCCCATGCTATTCTCATCATAGTGAGTATGTCTCATGAGATCTGATAGTTTTATAAAGGGGAGTTTTCCTGCACAAGCTCTCTTCTCTTGTCTGCTGCCATGTGAGTCTGCCTTTTACCTTCTGCCATGATGGTGAGGCCTCCCCAGCCAGGTAGAACTGAAAGTCGATTAAACCTCTTTCTTTTGCAAATTGCCCAGTCTTGGGTATGTCTTTATTAGCAGCGTGAAAACGAACTAATACAGAGGACTAGAATTTTTAGTCATTAGCTTGTGGGATGGCCGTGAACAGATGATTTCTCTTTGCTCCATGTTGCCATTTGTAAAATACAGGAGAGGAACAAGAGGAGGGTGTCCCTGCCCCACTGCCCACAGGACACCCATCCTGAGCCATATGTCCCTCTAGGGGTAAGAACTGGGGAGGGTGGGATGGGGGAGGCCCATGCAGAGCCTCCAGCTTTTTCCTGGCTGAGGCTGAGGTGTCACCTGTGGACACAGGTCAGATGTAGTTAGGTTTTTCAGTGTAGAGACTGAGCTTGGAGTTGTTCTCACAGCACGGTCTCCAAGCCCTCTGGTTCCTAAACTAATTATCCAGATTAATGAATTGGTTCTTTGATTCCAAGAACACTTTGTGGCAAAGACATGAACTCAAAATGCCTAGGGGTGAGAGAGGCAACTTTTGTATGTATGTATGTATGTATGTATGCACGTATTTATTTATTTAGAGAGGGAGCCTCGCTCTGTCTCCAGGCTGGAGTGCAGTGGCACGATCTGGGCTCCTGGGTTCAAGCGATTCTCCTGGAGAGGCAACTTTTAGTGTCTCTAGCTCATTAGCAGGGCAGGAGGGCTGGGCGGGCAGAGGGCACTGAGCACTTTCCCAGGAGGTATGGGCCTGAGTTCAGTTCCAGTTCCACCCTCAACTCACAGAGTGAGTTTGAGTCAGTCTTTCCGCCTCCTAGGGCCTCAGTCTCCCCATCTGTGCAATGCAGGGGTAGACTAGGGAAGCCCCAGGCTCACTTCCAGGTCTGAGGTTTGAGGCTCTTCTCCATTAGTCTGTTTTCTTTCCTTCCTCGTACCCTCAGTCTTCTAACTTTTTTCCCCAGTCTTGCAGATGGGAGACCAAGACTCTTCTTCTGGTTTGTCTTGGCTATTTCATTGATCCAGGCCATAGGTTTCCCAATGGACAATGCAAGAGTTTGACTAGGAGTGCCTACAGGTTCATCCAGCTCTGGGGCTCTGGGCTTCCTGAAATTCCATGGTGTAAAGGTGCACAGCCAGGTGGTGCTTGATGATCCGGGCTGGGGGCCCTCCCTTCACCCCTTCATTGTAGGGGACTTACCTTCACCCCTTCATCATAGGGGACTTACCGCTCAGGTACCCCAGGTGCTGCCTCACCTTCTGATCCACCAGATTTCTCAAGACGACCCTTGGAAATGGCTTAGGCAGAAGCCCACAGGCAGACTCTGTTGTGATGGCTTTTTAAAGTATCACCCTGATTGAGTAGCAGTCTACATCTATTCATTTAAATACTAATCTAAGTGTTGCTGTGAAGGTATTTTATAGACATGATTAAAGTCCATAATCAGTTGATTTAAGTAAAATGGTTTATTCTAGATCATCTGGGGCATAGAATTTTCTTCTTCCCTGCAGAAGAAGAAGCTCTACCTGTAACAGCAGCTTCAGCCACACTCCAAAGTTCCAGCCTGCCCTGTGGATTTCAGACTTGCCCAGCCAGCCCCCACGGTTGTGGAAGCCAATTCTTTGCAAGAATCTCTCAGTGCATACCGCCTGCTGGTTCTGTTTCTCTGGTTGAACCCTGACCAACATACTGTTGCATCAGACATGGTGGGTAAGGCACACCTGTGGTCTGATCCCTAGGCTCCATATTATTTCTCAAAAGTATGAAACACATCCCCTAGTTCTCTGTCCAGGCCATCATGATCTTGACCATATGTGTCAAACATGTCCTAACCGGGCAGAATACATTCGCCCCTACTATCCCTGCCACATTCAGGACAAGGTCAAACCAGGCTTCTGAGCGATTTTGCCTTTGGTGGGTTTTTAATACCTCACAAGTACTTGATCTTGGGATTCTTTGTACACTGAGTTTACCCCACATTGCTTTTGATGGTAGGATCTTCTAAATACATATTACTGAGAGTGAAATATCCCACCACCCTCACCATTCAATTTAATAACTACTGCTGAACATCTAAAATCCAGACAAATAGCCACACATAACCAAGTGTGTGAGTCTCCAAGGAACTCAAAGATCCTGTGTGTGTGAGCAACAGCAACCCTGCAAAATAGGAGAGTGGGTAGAGTCATGGGCTGAAAAGGGGATCTCAGCAAGTGAAATCAAAGGAACCAGAATCCTTGGCGTTTTTGCTTTCATGATCTCAGCTTTCAAGCATCTCTCTCTTCATCCTAAAAATACAGATTGGCCAAACACCTGGACTACAATTTTTAAAAATAATAAATAATGCAGTTTCCATTGACATTTGTCCCTATTGGGTGCGCAGGTGATGGACAGGATATGTTAACCTCTGGTGTTTAGCTCATAAAATGGAGAATATTGTCCTCTGAAGTCTAAGAGAAGCGTAACAAGCCCAGCAGACCCTTCTGCCAGGGGTTGAGGAACTAGGTGTGGGCTGGTTGGGGAAGGAGGGAGTTCCAGACACCAAGAACAATGGATGTCAGTGAAAACTACATAGAAGGTGTCAAAGTTTGGTGGTGGCTCACACCTGTAATCACAGCACTTTGGGAGGCCAAGGCGGGCGGATCACAAAGTCAGGAGATCAAGACTATCCTGGCTAACACAGTGAAACCCTGTCTCCACTAAAAATACAAAAAATTATCCTGGCGTGGTGGTGGGCACCTGTAGTCCCAGCCTCGAGGCTGAGGCAGGAGAATGGCATGAGTCTGGGAGGCGGAGCTTGCAGTGAGCCGAGATTGTGCCACTGCACTCCAGCCTGGGTGACAGAGCGAGACTCTGTCTTAAAAAAAAAAAAAAAAGAAGAAGAAGATGTCAAAGTTTGCCCAGTCTTCTGCTTCCGGACAATCCCAGGCCACCGAGTTTGGGGCTTGCTGAATTACAGAGAGCATGAGAATCTGGAAGAGGCCCCGGCCTCTCTGGCATGCAGCCATGAAAGAGGGCTGGGCCAGCATGTTGGGGAACTGACTCAGCCCTTGCCTGCAGGGTGTAGCTTTCCTTGCCTGCAGGGTGTAGCTTTCTTCCCTCAGAGCGTCCATTTTCTTCTAGCCTCTGACCTGTGCTGACAGCAAGAGAGCTTCATAAAGCAGCTTTCTGTTGCTCATCCCAGCACCCAACCCTGGACCTGGGCAGCTGCCAAAGGCCTGTATGGGCCTGGCAGGTGGGCATTTGCTTAGGCTGTCAAGTGGTGAGGAGTGCCCAGCCTCTTTGCTGGCATCTTGCCAAGCACTGTGGTAGTGACTCATCGCTCTCTTTCACAGCTTAGGGCCAGGCAAGAAGCACTCAGTTTAGAGCAGGGAAGAGCATGGGGCCCTTGGACATCTTCAGGCATCTTGCAGAGTGAGCCTCTTCTCTGGAGACTTTGCAGCAGGTCCTAGCTTTGCCTGTTCTACCCATCATAGTAACCACAGCCTGGTGTATCTGGGAAACTGCTAGTTCAGCATGGTGCAGCTCGGATGGCCTTGGGGCGTGGTGGGCCATGAAACTGAAGGGCAGTGTGGGAGTCGGGGGCATACTCACTGTATAAATTTGCAACTGGGGTGGTATTTTGGAAAAATGTGCTTTTCTCTTTCACTTTTCTGAATATCTGACATTCTCTCTAGTCTGCCTAAGGCATTCATTTACATGGAGAGATTAAGATTGTTCTAAAATACCTACCAAAACAACAAAAACATTATTATTCACATTTTGGCATTCAAAATAAGAGTTTTGTAGTTTTTTGATATATAATTGAAGTACAATAAACTGCATATATTGAAAGTGTACAATCTGATGAGTTTCAACATACGTGAAATGGTCATCACAATCAAAATAATGAACATATGTTCACCTCCAAAAGTTTCCTGGCTCCCCAGCTCGGTTCTCAGACAAGCACTGATTTGCTCTCTGTTACTACAGATTAATTTGCATTTTCTAGAATTTTATGTAAGTGGAATCACACAGTATTTACACATTTTGTCTGATTTCTTTCACTCTGCATAATTATTTTGAGACTCATTTTTGTTGCCGCAGGAATTGATAGCTCCCTCCTTTTTATTGCTGTGTAAAATTCCATTGTATGATACAGTGCAATTTGTTTATTTACCAGTTAAATGGGCCTCTGGTTTGTTTCCAGTTTTTGGCTGCTACAAACAAAGCTGCTATGAACGTTTGTGTGCATGTCTTTGTGTGGACATATGCTTTCATTTCTCTTGGGAAAATACCTAGGAGTGTAATGTCAGAGTCATCTTATACATGTATTTTTACTGTTTTAAGAAATTGGCTGTTTCAAAAGTAGTTGCACCATTTTATAATCCCACCAACAGTATGAGTTCCAGTTGCTCCAAATCTTCATCAACACTTAATATGGCCAGTCTATAATTTTAACCATTCTAGTAGGTGCATATAAGGTGATATAGTTTGGATCTGTGTCCCTGCCCAAATCTCATGTTGAATTGTAGTGTTGGAAGTGGGGCCTAGTGGGAAATGATTGGATCATGGGGCTGCTTTCCAATGGTTTAGCACCATCTCCTTGGTGCTGTCTTGTGATAGAGTTCTCGTGAGGTCTGGTTGTTTAAAAGTGTGTAGCACCTCCCCTGCTTCCTCCTGCTCCAGCCATGTAAGATGTGCCTGCTTCCCCTTCGCCTTCCGCCATGATTATAAGTTTCCTGAGGCCTCCCCAGAAGCAGATGCTGCCATGCTTCCTGTACAGCCTGCAGAATTGTCAGTCAATTAAACATAGTTTCTTTATAAATTACTCAATCTCAGGCATTTCTTTATAGCAATGCGAGAATGGACTAATACATGAGGATAGTTTATTTTTATTGCAGTTTGCACTTTTCCTAATGACTAACGACACTAAGATTTGTAGCAAGACATATCCAAGCTAGTCTGTCTATTGCTTGGGGAGAAGATTTTCTAAATTCCTTTGTACTGAAGCAAAATAGCACAGTGGTTAAAATATGGGCTTGGTGTGTGCATGATGACATATTTATTCATTGCAGCATTGTTTGTAATAGCAGAAAAATGAAAAAACCTGTGTCCATTAATGGACTATGTCAGATAGACTATGGTTTTATATTAGTCAGAATTTTCCAGAGAAATAGACCCGAGAAAGCGTGTGTGTGTGTGTTGTATATTTTTGAATAAATTTATTTTAAGAGATTGGCTCACATGATTGTGGAATTTTGCCAAGCCAAAAATCTAATGGGGGAGGCCAGTGGGCTGGAAACTCAGGAAAGAGTTGCAGTTTGACTTTAAAGGCACTGAGCCTGGAGATACATGAAAGAAATGATATTGCCGTTCAGGTCTGAAAGTAGTCTGTGGCAGAATTCCCTCTTGTTTGGGGAAGGTCAACTTTTTGTTCTATTGAGACCTTCAAGTAATTGGATGAGGCCCATTTATGTTGTGAAAGGCAGTCTACTCACTCAAAGTTCACTGATTTAAATGTTTAAGTCTCATCGAAAAGCATCTTCACAGAAACATCCAAAATAATGTCTGACCAAGTAGCTGGGCATCCTGTGGCCCAGCCAAGTTGACATAAAAATAACCGGGGCAGGCCAGGCACAGTGGCTCATGCCTGTAATCCCAGCACTTTGGGAGGCCGAGGCAGGTGGATCACAAAGTCAAGAGATGGAGACCATCCTAGCCAACATGGTGAAACCCCGTCTCTAATAAAAATATACAAAAATTAGCCAGGCATGGTAGCACATGCCTGTAATCTCAGCTACTCCAGAGGCTGAGGCAGGAGAATCGCTTGAACCTGAGAGGCAGAGGTTGCAGTGAGCCAGGATTGCGCCACTGCACTCCAGCCTGGCGACAGAACAAGACTCTGTCTCAAATAAATAAAATAAAATAAAATAAAATAAAATTAAATTAAATTAAATTAAATTAAAAATAACCGGGGCTGGGCGTGGTGGCTCACGCCTGTAATCCCAGAACTTTGAGAGGCCAAGGGGGCAGATCACAAGGTAAGGAGATCAAGACCAGCCTGACCAACATGGTGACACCCCGTCTCTACTAAAAATACAAAAATTAGCCAGGCAAAGTGGTGTGCACCCGTAACCCCAGCTACTCAGGAGGCTGAGGCAGGAGAATCACTTGAACCCGGGAGGCAAAGGTTGCAGTGAGCCATGATCCTGCTACTGCACTCCAGCCTGGGCAAAAGAGAGAAACTCCATCTCAAAATAAATAAATAAATAAACAAATAACCATCATGGGTATGAGTGGAATACTATGCAGCCATTAAAAAGAAAGGTAGCTCTGCCAGGTGTGGTGGCTCATGCCTGTAATCTCAGCACTTTGGGAGGCCGACGTGGGTGGATCACCTGAGGTGAGGAGTTCAAGACTAGCCTGGCCAACATGCTAAAACTCCATCTCTACTAAAAACACAAAAATTAGCCGGGTGTGGTGGCAGGTGCCCATAATTCCAGCTACTCTGGAGGCTGAGGCAGGAGATTCACTTGAACCTGGGAGGCAGAGGTTGCAGTGAGCTGAGATTGTGCCACTGCACTCCAGCCTGAGAGACAGAGCAAGACTTTGTCTCAAAAAAAAAAAAAAGAAAGGTAGCTCTAAATGTACTAAGAAGCATAATATATATCTCCAAGATAAATTTTTAAATTTAAAAAGCCAGATATAGAACAGTATATAAAATATGCTACCATTAAAAAAATTTTTTTTAAATAGTACAGTCATGCATTGCTTAATGATGGGCACACATCTGAGAAATGCGTCATTGGACAATTTCATTGTTGTGTGAACATCACAGGATTTACTTACACAAACCTAGATGGTGTAACCTACTACACACCTGGCTGTATAGTATAGACTATGCTCCTAAGCTATAAACCCATACAGCATGTTACTGTACTGAGTACTGCAGGCAACTGTAATATAGTAGCATTTGTGTATCTAAACATAGCTAAACACAGAAAAGGTACAGTAAAAACATGGTATAAAAGATAAAAGATGCTACATCTGCATAGGACACTTAACATGGATGGAGGTTATAAGATGAAAGTTGCTCTGGGTGTCAGTGAGTGAGTGCTGAGTGAATGGGAAGACCTAGGACGTTACACTACTGTAGACTTTATAAAAACTATAGGCCAGCAGACCCCAACCTTTCTGGCACCAGGGACCAGTTTCGTGGAAGACAATTTTTCCATGGACGGGGGTAGGGTGATGATTTGGGGATGAAACTATTCCACCTCAGATCATCAGGCATTAGTTAGATTCTCATAAGGGGTTAACAACAACAAAAAAGAAACAAACAAACAAACAAATATTCTCATAAGGAGCGCACAACCTAGATCCCTCGCTGCACAATTCACAATAGGGTTCGTGCTCCTATGAGAACCTAATGCTCCTGCTGGTATGACAGGAGGTAGAGCTCAGATGGTCATGCTTGCTCGCCTGCCACTCACCTTCTGCTGTGTGGCCCGGTTCCTAACAGGCTGTGGACCAGTAACTGGTCTGAGATCCAGGGGTTGGGGACCCCTGCTGTACACTATACTAAATTTGTTTTTTTTAAAAAAATTACGTCACAACGTTATGACAGCTACGATGTCAGGAGGATAGGAATTTTTCAGCTCCATTATAATCTCATGGGATCACTGGTGTATATGTGGTATATCATTGAGTAAAACATCACTATGCATTTGTATATATAAACGACTATATATGGAATTATCGTGGTTGTAAGAAAATGGTATGGGAGCTGGGAGCGGTGGCTCACGCCTATAACACCAGCACTTTGGGAGGCCGAGGCGGGCAGATCATGAGGTCAGGAGCTTGAGACCAGCTTGGCCAACATGGTGAAACCCCATCTCTACTAAAAAACAAAACGAAACAACAAACAAAAATCAAAAATTAGCCAGGTGTGGTGGTGGGTGCCTGTAACCCCAGCTACTTGGGAGGCTGAGGCAGGAGAATCACTTGAAACTGGAAGGCGAAGGTTGCAGTGAGCTGAGATAACACCACTGCACTTCAGCCTGGACGAAAGAGCGAAACTCTGTCTCACAAAAAAAAAAAAAAAGAAAGAAAGAAAGAAAGAAAGAAAATGGCACTGGTCAGGCGCGGTGGCTCACGCCTGTAATCCCAGCACTTTGGGAGGCCGAGGCGGGTGGATCACGAGGTCAGGAGATCGAGACCATCCTGGCTATCACGGTGAAACCCCATCTCTACTAAAAATACAAAAATTAGCCGGGTGTGGTGGCGGGCGCCTGTAGTCCCAGCTACTTGGGAGGCTGAGGCAGGAGAACGGCGTGAACCCGGGAGGCGGAGCTTGCAGTGAGCCAAGATTGTACCACTGCTCACCAGCCTGGGTGACAGAGCGAGACTCCATCTCAAAAAAAAAAAAAGAAAAGAAAATGGTATGGGAAATAAAGAGGTTGTCTGGAAGAGGGAAACTGAGAGGCTAGGGAATAGGGAAGAATGGCAGCTTATTTTTTCTTTCACTCTCTACTTTTTGTGTTTTTAAAATTTTATGGCATATGCAGAAGAAATCTTGGCTTTACATCCCGGTTCCCTCGGCTAGAGATGTATCCCAGCCTTCCCACTTCAGGGCTGCAGGCACAGGAGTGGCCGTTTTAGAGCAAAAGCCATAGCAAGTGGGGGTGGACAGGGATGGAGGCCAGAGATGTGCTCCTGAGGGGCCTGGACAGGATCCAGGAGTACGGTTCACTCGTTTGTAGTGGTGTGGACAGCCTGTGCCAGGGACCAGGAAAGATTGGGCTGGAGCTCCAAGGGGCACGGAGCGGCTGTGAGAGCCAGAAGGTGGCTGAGTCAGCCAAGCAGCACCACCGGCTCCACTACGCAGAGCGTTTTGCTTTGCGGTGAAATCTGGGCCGCTCACTTCTTAGCCCCAGGCTGGGGAAGATGACATAGGTTCCCAGACCGTGAGCCTCACCCAGTGAAATGTCTTTCTGGCTGCAGGGAATATGCAGACCTGACCTTTTGGGTTTGCAGATCTGTGTAGAAAGATATCCTTCTCACAGGAGGCTTCCAAAGGAAATCCCTGCAAATGAGGACAGGTAAATAATACCTTTGCTTTCCCAGTTCTTTAAGATTCTGACTCCACAATAACAGGGCTTTGCTTCCAAAAAAGAAAAAAAAATGGCCAACGTGTGTTGCAATTTCAGCCAACATATGTTGCAAACTCAGGCTCAGCATCTGGTAGTAGTTAAGGGCAGGCTGACATTCACTGTGTAATTCAAATTCCTCCAGCCCTCTGTCCTCTTTCCCAGACTCCTAGCAGCCTCCTCCCCTTCTCCCACTTCCCCTGACTTTCCCCCAAACTCTAGACGGACTTGTTCCTCTGCTTCCCAGTCTCACCAGGATCACCCCACGCACTCCTTTGGAGGTTGTTTTCAAAGCAGTGAGCAGAAAGAATCCAAGGCCACATGCCACTCACTCACTCAACCCGGGGCACTTGCAAGGGATTGGGTTTCTGTTTGTTTTGTTGGGTTTCTTGTTTTGGGAGTTGGAGGGAGTAGAAAGGGAAGGGAAATTCTTTAGTGGATTTTTTTTTTCCTTCTTTTCCTTTTCTTTCTTTCCAGAAAACTAGCGTTTCATGGTTCAGGACCCACTGAACAATCAACTGCTGACTCTCACCAATGTCAAAGGGAAAAAGTTGGTAAAGCAGTTTGTCCCACTGCTCTAGTTGTCTAGAAATGTAACAGGCTTCCCCTCCCCCAACATAACCTGTAACTAAAATCTTGTTTATTTTCTGAACTTTTTAAAGAGGTTTAAGTACATTTTTGTGTATTTTTGAAGTACAGCTTGTCTTGCATCATATTTTTAAGCACCACATTACAAAAGACAAGTATCACCAAGGCCCCTTAGAGCATCCAAGATATAAAACTGCCGATAGGCTGGCCACAGTGCCTCGTCCCTGTAACCCCAATGCTTTGGGAGGCCAAAGTGAAAGGTTTGCTTGAGGCCAGGAGTTTGAGACCAGCCTGGGCAACATAGCGAGACCTCGTGTCTACAAAAAAATATATATTTTTTTAATTGGCTAGGTGTGGTGGCTCACACCTGTAGTCTCAGCTACTTGGGAGGCTGAGGCAAGAGGATTGCTTGAGCACAAGGGTTTGAGGCTGCAGTGAACTATGATCATGCCACTGCACTCCAGCCTGGGAAACAAAGTGAGACGTTGTTTCTAAAAGCAAATAAACTGCCAGTGGTGGCTTGTATGCTTGTATACCTGCTACCCTCATGTAACAGAGCAGACCCCCAGATGGACACCCCCAACGCCATGACCCCTTCCAGAGCTTTCTTGCTTAAGGCAGAAATGGTGTCTGCTGTGCATTCTGGTGTGGTATGTGGGCATATACCCTTAGTTTCCAGTTCAGACTCAAATTATTTACACCACATGCTCAAGCTGAAAGGATTACCCAAGGTGTGATCCTTGAGTGCCTCTGTCCCCACATCTCCCACCTCCCTCAGCATGCACTACTACCAAAATATGCTTTACAACTGTCCCCTCTCTCCATCTCCACTGCCACCTCTCTAATCCTAGCTACCATCCTCTGTCACTTGGAATATGCAGTACCTCCCTACCTTATCCCTCTGCTTCTCCTTGTGTAGAAAAAGCCATTGAAAAGTTCTCTCTATACATTTTTCTTCTTTGATTCACTTTCCCATCCCTCCCATCATTTTTCAAGCAGGTAGACAGACTTGATAATCCCATGTTTCTAGAATTCTAGAAAGGCTATAAAGCAGCCTAACAATGTCTCAGCTTTTGCAGAGGCCTAAATCAGAGATGACTTTTGGTGAGGTGCCCTGGGGGGTGTGGGGAGAGAGGGTGTGTGTCTGGATACAGCAGCAGGGACAGAGATGAGATTTTTTCTGGATTGAGAAGAGAGGGAGCTCCTTAATCCCCGAGAGCAGGGAGGAGCCCAGTCAAGGTTCCAAGGAAGAGGCCTTAGGAGGTGCCCAGATCAGAAAGCTTGGCAGGCTGAAGTGCCAAGGTGAGGCAGGAAATTAAAGAAAAATAAAATTAAGAAGAAAGAGAAATACGTTTTCCTGCATTAGGCTGACTTGTCCCAGAGGCAACAGGCACAGCCCGGACCCATGAAAATCTTGATAATATGATCTTATGTGCTCTGGAGACTCTCTCAGCACTCCCTCAACACAGGGAAAAGAAAAACAAATTTTCCTTTGTTTTATGGAATGAGTTTACAGATTCCTGTTCTTGTAACTAGTGACTTCAAGTATTCTGTTTTATCTAAGAAGTACAAAGAAGGTCATGAAAAGCCTGAGTAGGCCTGAGCTACAGCTGTCTGGGCACCACAGTGAAGGTTATAAGATAAGCCTGTGCCCGGGCAAACCCAGATAATGGACATCTGGGTTGCTTGGCAATGGTCCTATGCAATCCTGTCTCTGCCCTGCTTCTGTATCCCTGCTTTCACACCACTGTAAGCTTGCTTCAAGCTAGGACACCTCCTTTTGTGAAGCATGTATAAAAGTCAGGTGCTGTCTTTGTTCTGGGCCCAGTCTTTTGTACGTGAGTCAGCTGGGCCTGAGTGCACTCAATAAAGATTCTCCTGTTTCAACACAAGATCTCTGTCGTCCTCCTGAATCCCACAACAAAGGAAACCGACTTTACCTACAGAGAGTCACTAAAGGGGCATGTTAGTCTTGAACAGTCAAAGCACCTGTTGTAATCATGCCAACCAGAGGCCCTTCCTTCGGCCAGGCATGGTGGCTCAGGCCTGTAATCCCAGCACTTTGGGAGGCTGAGGCGGGTGGATCACGAGGTCAGGAGTTCGAGACCAGCCTGACCAACATGGTGAAACCCCGTCTCTACTAAAAATACAAAAATTAACTGGGCGTGGTGGT
>NW_012100543.1:1088999-1090603 GCF_000951045.1 Mandrillus leucophaeus | reverse complement strand
AAACAAGTCCAAATATATCAAAAAGCAATATAAATTTAATTTTTCCTAATTTTCCCATTCAAGATCAAGAGTATCAGTTTGGTTAAAAAATTTAGCCATGTGCTGTTTCCACAGGACACACCGAGAACATAATAGCGTGGAAAATGTGAAAATCAAAAAATGGGAAAATAGATCACGCAAATGGCAACCACAAGAAAGTTGACATCTGAAAAAATATACTTTTAATTTATTATTTAAAAAAATTTTTTTGAGACAGGGTCT
Source organism: Mandrillus leucophaeus (assembly GCF_000951045.1). NCBI lineage: Eukaryota > Metazoa > Chordata > Mammalia > Primates > Cercopithecidae > Mandrillus > Mandrillus leucophaeus. Next base: position 1,090,342 of record NW_012100543.1, on the reverse strand, counting down.
CACTTTGTCACCCATGCTGAAATGCAGTGGTGTGATCTCCGCTCTCCCCAACCTCCACCACCTGGGCTCAAGCAATTCTCCTGCTTCAACCCCCCGAGTAGCTGGGACTACAGGCACACGCCATCACGCCTGGCTAATTTTTATATTTTTTGTAGAGACAGGGTCTCACCATGTTGCCCAGGCTGGTCTCGCACTCCTGAGCTCAAGCAGTCCTCCTCCCTTGGTCTCCCAAAGTGCTAAGATTACCAGCATGAGCCTCCGCACCCAGCCTAAAATAGATTTTTAAGACAAAAACATTACCAGGGATAAAGAGGATAACATAATGGCAAAAGGTTCAATTCATTGGGAAGATGTAACAATTGCAAAGCCGCATAGCATCTGTTTAAACAGCCTCAAAATGAGAGACCTCCAGAGGCTGAGAGGAGCAAGCATATTTCCACAAGTGCACCTCCCTACACTCCTGGGTTCTGTTAGCACAGAATGAGTGCTAGGTCTTTGCCAACCCAGGATTAGGCCCTGTGGCCACAGTGTAAAGAATCCCAGAAGAAAACACAGAATTAAAATGGAAGAAGTAAGACTTCAGCTTGAAATCACTAGAAACCCGCAGGAAGTAAAGGAGGAAAATGAAACTGAGGAACCAGAAAAACCATCTGACTAGTTCATTAATACTTGCAGTGACCAGGAGATCCAGTTTCCTAAAAGAATCTCTTAAATTTGAAGAAATCTCTTGAATTCAAAGAGTCGAGGAAGAATCATGAACAGTCGAAAGTGATTGTCCAGCATCTCAAGCAGACGGGTACACAGTGGAGCTGGCACATGACAAGTTTGCAGAACTTTTACTGGACTACTCATGAAGCCAACCTGAGGCCAAGGAGCCAGCGCCGGCCCTGTCCTGATGGAGTGGCTGTACACGGGATTCTGGGATACAGATGGAAGGATGTCTTTTCAGTTCCTCCCTCTGCAGATGCAATTGTTCTTCCAACTGCCTAGTTCCAGCCCAGGGCCTATGCCATCCCTGTTCGCTCTGAGGGGCTGCTGTGGGCTCCCTCACCCATGAGCTGCGTGTGGGATTGTTGGGTGCCCAGATGAGAACCCTGAAACATGAACCCCCCACAGTCAGCTCCATGCTTTTTCCCAACTTCTTCCTTGCAGCCTGTAGCCTCCAGCAGCATTGGCCACCCTCTTCTGATTCTGATCCAGATTCTGAACTTAAAGACAATTAGAATTTGGACCCCAATTCCCTCTGAAAGCAACAGAATAACAGGATCTATACACGATGCATGACACTTTGCCAAGCCCAATGTAATGAGAATAAAGTGTGAATAAAATAAATAGCTTCAGCT
>NW_012100543.1:1082703-1083544 GCF_000951045.1 Mandrillus leucophaeus | reverse complement strand
AAAAAAAAAAAAAAAAGTTCTCTCACTCACCGGTAGCTTCTCCAGGGTCTTTCCTCGAGCCCAGAAGGCTGAGAGGGGTCCTTGCCACCCTTTGAAAAAGGATGAGACCTGCTCATCAAGGAACCCTACAGACACTTAAATGGGTCCAAGCAATACTTCTGATGCATTTCAGGGAGAAGGTTGGGCATGGGGGTGGCTGCTTCGATCATGGTCAGTGGGGTCCTTCCAGCTCTCCACAAGGTCTGTAGCCACACACAGCTGCCCTCGTCCTCAGAGCTGTGGTCCAACTGAAATCATGCCCTGTGCCAGGTCCTATGTCCCCTGACATATGGCCATAGAGAGACAGCTTACTGCTAAAAAAAACTACCCAGCAGGGAGAACTCTGAAGATCCCAACGACATGGTTTCTGGACACTTTACGACAGATATTAAAGTATATTGCCCTAAATGTCAGCCTCAAAAGCATTCTTAAAGCATCCCGGTTCCCTCAAAGTCCTCTATGGTCCTATAATTCTTGACTTTCTTCAAATACTTGCTCAGTTTGCTACAGAGTCCCTCGTTGATCTATACCACGCCTCAGACTTGCAGAAAAAAACAGCTCTTAAAATCTAGTGTAGGGTGGATCTGATCTTCCTAACAAGCTGCTATCCATTGAGCAGAGAGAAGCAAAATACTTTTAGTCCATGGAAGAGACTCCATTTGCTGCGTTAGGTTAAATGATTCCTCTACATGATGTTCTGGCTCCTAGGTGCTCAGCCTCTGATGGGGTTCCTCTATCAGCTCAGGCTCAGCTTTCCTTCCTTTCCTCCTGCCTCTGCAGAATGGCATCTGGGATGGGGTGT
>NW_012100543.1:1080592-1081723 GCF_000951045.1 Mandrillus leucophaeus | reverse complement strand
GAGTTCGAGACCAGCCTGACCAACATGGTGAAACCCCGTCTCTACTAAAAATACAAAAATTAACTGGGCGTGGTGGTGCACACCTATAATCCCAGCTACTCAGGAGGCTGAGGCAGGAGAACTGCTTGAATCCGGGAGGTGGAGGTTGCGGTGAGCCGAAATTACGCCACTGCACTCCAGCCGGCGATAAAGCGAGACTCCATCTCAAAAAAAAACATAAATACATAAAAAATAAAAAAAGTTCCTTCTACAACATGATAAACTTAAAAATAAAATCAGGCCATGACTGTCTCTTACCATGGCCTTGGGGCTCTGTGGTGATCCGGATCCTGCCTCGCACCTCATCTAGCTCTGCCTGGCTCCTTCCTATCCAGTCACCCTGCCTCCATCCTGCCCTCAACAGTCCTAGTTTATTCCTGTCTCTCAATCCATCACCTGTGATTCCTTCTGCCTGCACCACCTTCACCCTTCTCTCCTGCTCTTTCCCAAGGTCACCTCCCTTCTCTCCTGCAGATGTCAGCTCAGAGAAACCATCCCTCACCTTCCTCTCTGAAATTGCTTCCTCCACCTCAGCCCCAGTCTCTCTCTGGCTGCCATCACCCTCTGTAATTTACTCACAGTGCTGATCTCATGTGTGAATTAGCTTGATTGGGCACTTGTCTCTTTTCCCCTTAGCATGGAAGCCCCAGGAGGGAACCCCGTCCTAGACTCTGGCTCAGAGGTTTACACAAAGTCGGTGTTCAACAGTTGTTGCCTGGCTGATTGCAAAAAAGGCTTTACTTTTTTCTCTTTATTTCTTATTTCACACACACACACAAAAAAGCAGTAAATAAGCAGGTTAAATTTTTTCAAGATTAACCCTTATTTTGGTGGAGCAAAAAAACAAAAAACAATCATTTGGCCTGGTTAGCGCTGGGGTTTATTAGAGTAACCTTTGTTGTCTTCTACTTGATGAACATTGTGGAACATTTCCCTTTCAGAATTTCCTTTCTAGTCTCTATAACAAAGAACAGGTAAGACAGGAGAGAAAAAAAGGAAAGAAAAACCAAGCAGTGGGGCAGACAGCACAAAGTAAGATGGCTAAAAACAAGTCCAAATATATCAAAAAGCAATATAAATTTAATTTTTCCT
>NW_012100543.1:1068477-1078757 GCF_000951045.1 Mandrillus leucophaeus | reverse complement strand
TAGAGTTCACAGTGAGCTGAGATCGCACCACTGCACTCCAGCCTGGGTGACAGAGCAAGACTCTGTCTCAAAAAAAAAAAAAAACCTTCAAAATATAAAAAGCAAAGATGAAAAAATTACAGGGAGAAACCAATAAATTCCCCATAATGGTGAGAGATTTGGCATGCCTCCATCATATATTAGTATGTCAAGCACAAAAAAAATAGATTTGAGAAAAGTAATTAATGGCTGTGATTTAACATACATACATAGTATTGGGAGATCATTCTTCACTGGTCTTTCATACTTCTGCACATCTTGTGAGTGCAGCTTTTGTTCTGGATTATCTGTTCAAGTATGTACAACGAATAGCCTTGGACTATAGAGACAGTGCCTCCCTCTGGAGTGAACAGCAGGTTTGTTCACTGCCCAGTCTAATAAAGACAATGCCTCCCTCTAGGTCAAAGTTTGAGCAGGTTTGTTTGCAGCTCATTATAAAAAACTGGAACTTCCTAGTCTTGAGTTTCATCAGCTGTGAAACAAACACACTGCATCTACCAGGGCCTCTTCGTATTGGCCTCGTGGGACTTACAGGGCAAAGAGAATCCACACAAGCATGAAGCTCAGGCTGCTTGCTGTGCTAGGGGTGAGTAATAATAAATCCTTTGTCTCTGATCCAGGAGTCTCATGTCAGTATCTATGAAACTGTGGCAAGCTAAGTTATTAGATTGCAAGTAGGATAAAATATCAGACCCTTCACAGTTCTTGACACATTGAATGTTGCACCCAGCAGTAGACAATATACCATCTTATGCACTGCATGGAGCAGATACTAATTACCCAGCACAATGCCTGCCACATGAGAGACACAGAGTAAATGTCAGTTCTCATTTCTCTCCAGCACTCCTGCTCCTCTTATTTCCTTGAGCAGTCAGCAGCCTCAGGGAAGGAATGAAGCAGATAAGCAGAAATCCGAGGCTAGTGTTAAAACAGTCTGGGCAATGGTTCTGTCCATCCTAGCATAAAATAGGAGCACAGGGAGCTAGAGTGATGTAGAACAACTTCCCCCACCCATGCTGTGTTGGCCCTATGCTGTGTGACTTTGTTATTTGATTTGGAGCAAAACCATTCCCAGGAAAGCAAATTCTGTATGTTTATATTCAAACGTCAAGACACTTTCCGAAGGTCCTATAAAAATTAAATATAGATAATTAACCATCTTCTCATAGCTCAGAGGAATGAGTGAGACATGCCTCTGTCCTTGAAGAGCACCCTGTCTTGTCAAGACTTGGCAGTAAGGTGAGGAGATTGGGTTTGGTAGGTAAACCTCTAACACAATGTACCATGCCTCCGAACGCCAAGGGAACATGATTCATGATTCATTCTACTGAGGGAAGAAGGTGGCACAGAGGAGGTGATGTGTGAGGCCTGACCTGGTCTAGAATAATTTTGTCCGGAGGAATGTGAGCTAACTCGGCTTCCAGGTTGCAGTGGCCCAAGGTGTGAAGTTCCCATGACTGTTCAGCATCTCAGGGCAGAGAGGGCCAAAGAAGGGGTGGCAGATGGAATAGAACAAGTGCCCTCAATTTGAGAGAGCAGGGAGGGTTGGGAGGAGAAGCTGCTGGTGAGTGAGAGAACTCAGAAATCACTGGGGGGTAGCCGGGTGCGGTGGCTCACACCTGTTAATCCCAGCACTTTGGGAGGCCGAGGCAGGCGGATCACGAGGTCAGGAGATCGAGACCATCCTGGCTAACACGGTGAAACGCCGTCTCTACTAAAAATACAAAAAATTAGCCGGGTGTGGTGGCGGGCGCCTGTAGTCCCAGCTCGGGAGGCTGAGGCAGGAGAATGGCATGAACCCGGGAGGTGGAGCTTGCAGTGAGCCGAGATCGTGCCACTGCACTCCAGCCTGGGTGACAGAGTGAGACGCGTCTCAAAAAAAAAAAAAAAAAGTTCTCTCACTCACCGGTAGCTTCTCCAGGGTCTTTCCTCGAGCCCAGAAGGCTGAGAGGGGTCCTTGCCACCCTTTGAAAAAGGATGAGACCTGCTCATCAAGGAACCCTACAGACACTTAAATGGGTCCAAGCAATACTTCTGATGCATTTCAGGGAGAAGGTTGGGCATGGGGGTGGCTGCTTCGATCATGGTCAGTGGGGTCCTTCCAGCTCTCCACAAGGTCTGTAGCCACACACAGCTGCCCTCGTCCTCAGAGCTGTGGTCCAACTGAAATCATGCCCTGTGCCAGGTCCTATGTCCCCTGACATATGGCCATAGAGAGACAGCTTACTGCTAAAAAAAACTACCCAGCAGGGAGAACTCTGAAGATCCCAACGACATGGTTTCTGGACACTTTACGACAGATATTAAAGTATATTGCCCTAAATGTCAGCCTCAAAAGCATTCTTAAAGCATCCCGGTTCCCTCAAAGTCCTCTATGGTCCTATAATTCTTGACTTTCTTCAAATACTTGCTCAGTTTGCTACAGAGTCCCTCGTTGATCTATACCACGCCTCAGACTTGCAGAAAAAAACAGCTCTTAAAATCTAGTGTAGGGTGGATCTGATCTTCCTAACAAGCTGCTATCCATTGAGCAGAGAGAAGCAAAATACTTTTAGTCCATGGAAGAGACTCCATTTGCTGCGTTAGGTTAAATGATTCCTCTACATGATGTTCTGGCTCCTAGGTGCTCAGCCTCTGATGGGGTTCCTCTATCAGCTCAGGCTCAGCTTTCCTTCCTTTCCTCCTGCCTCTGCAGAATGGCATCTGGGATGGGGTGTGGAGGTGCAGCTTCTGTCCTCATGATTGAGGAATAGGCACTTGGATCTGCAAGGTGGTTCTGATCTTCCCCAGTCTCCACTAGGTTACCTCTGGCCAGCCCTGACCTGACTCCAAGCCTCTGACTTCATGGGGACACGGGGAGCCTTGAAGGTCTGAGGCCAGCAGGGGCTCTGGCCTTTATGTGGCCAGGTGTTTATTTTGCAAAGCCCAGATGAGGCCTGTGCTGGATGCCAAACCAGGAGTCGGCTGGCCCCAGTGACAGGCCTGGGGTCTTCAGAGGTCCTTGTCACCTGGAGGTAGGGGTGTCTGGGGTACACTTCTAGGCTTCCTAAGTGGGCCCCATCATCCCCCTCCACCTTCCACAGTCCTCCCAAAAACCCCTGGGTTTCTGGCGAGGGCATCCTTGAGCTGGTGAGTGGGTGATGGTCCAGGAAAAACCAGCCAAGATCTGCCAGATTGTGGCCCTGGAGGAGACATCTTGGCACTCCTAAGAAGTAGAAGGTTCCAGAGAGCTGTGGGCAGGTCTGAATGTTGTCTGGAGGAAGAGGTTCCCCGCCCCAGAAACACCCTGTCCCAGCCCCGCCTCCCAGTGCAGGGTCGCATGACAAACAGATCAAGTTTGTACTTAATGCATCAGCAAAGCTGCATCACATGCACAAAACAAGGAGGAAAGCGGGCTTGCTTGAAAGCTGAAACAAAATCATCAAAACGGTCACTCCAGTAAGGGCAGGGCCTGCTGCCGCTGCAGCACTCAGAACCACAGTGGACACGGGAGGGCTTGTTGCGTGCAGGTCAGAAAGAGGTCGCTGACTCTGCTTGCTTCACAATTGGCCTTAGGGTCCTGCTCAGGGCCTTTGAAGGTTCAAATAACTCTTCCTTCTTGGAACTCACTCAGTGACAGCACCGGTTCTCTCCATCCTGCGACCTTTGTCAGATGGTTAACCCCGTTTAGCTCCTACTCCATGGACTGTTCTGAGAACTGCCATTGGCTAGCCCGCGGGGGTTGTGGGAGGGAGACAGACATGTACAACTCACTGTAATTACAATGCTTATGAGTTTTGGAATACCTCTTACATGTCAAAATGTTTACATAGATTATCTCCATTCCTCTTAACAGTCCTGGGGTGGGGGGAGGGGGGAGTATATTTCCTCCAAGTTATCGATGGGAAACTGAAGCTCAGAGCCGTCAAGGCCACCCAAGCAGGAAGTGGCTGTGAGGCTGCCTTCTTGCAGAGCCTGGGCGGTTCCACTGCCCTGCACCACCTCCAGCTGTAATGCTGTGGGCAGTGTGAGGCTCTCTTCAAAGGCACTGAAGCCTGTGGGGGAGGTTCAGTTGGGTGCAGCTGTTGTTCACAGGCACTGTCTGACCTGAGCTCTGCTCCATGCAGAGAGCCAATGCCTCTTGATTCCCACGAGGGGCTTCCCTCAGGGCCTCCGGGTATTATGCATTGAAGGAGGAGGGTGCATGACAGCAGATGTGGGCACCTGGGGCTAGGGGCCCTGGCAAGGCTCATCCCCAGTGAGGGCAGGGCCTGCAGCTGCTGCAACACCAAGAAACTCTGTGGAAATAGGAGGGCTTGTTGGTGGGTCAGAAGCAGCAGGAAACCTGCCAGAGGTTCCGCTGAAAAGCTTTAATGAAGGGACCCTTACAAAATGTGGGCGGGCTTAGACGGATTAAACCTGCATTGCCAGATTCAGCAAATAAAAATATGATGTCCAGTTAAATTTGCATTTCAAATAAGCAATGAATAATTTTTTCAGGATAAATACTTATAAGTATACCTAAAGCAATAATATTTGAGACATACTTATACTAAAAAAGTATAAGTATTTGGCCGGGTGTGGTGGCTCGTGCCTATAATCCCAGCACTTTGGGAGGCTGAGGCAGGTGGATCACCTGAGGTCAGGAGTTCGAGACCAGCCTGACCAAAATGGAGAAACCCCGTCTCTACCAAAAATACAAAAAGTTAGCTGGGCATGGTGGCACATGTCTGTAATCCCAGCTACTAGGGAGGCTGAGGCAGGAGAATCGCTTGAACCTGGGAGGCAGAGGTTGCGGTGAGCTGAGATTGCACCATTGCATGCTAGCCTGGACAACAAGAGCACATGTCTGTAATCCCAGCTACTAGGGAGGCTGAGGCAGGAGAATCACTTGAACCTGGGAGGCAGAGGTTGCGGTGAGCTGAGATTGCATCATTGCATGCTAGCCTGGACAACAAGAGCAAAACTCCATCTCAAAAAAAAAAAAAAAAAGTATTCATTATTTATCTGAAAAGTAAACTTAACAGGGCATTCAATTTTTTTTTTTTTTTTTTTCTGGCAACACAAGATTAAGGACATCCAAGAACTAGCTGCAGCAGGGAACTAGGCCGGGAGAGGCAATGGGAAGGAACTGCCTGGCAGGAACCTGGCAGAGCTGAAGCTCCCCATAGATTGAGGAATGCAGTCGGCACCTGAGCTCAGCAAGGTTGGTGGCAGGGCGGGGGTCAGTGGGGGGAGTAAATAGTCCTACTTCATTCTCTCCCCACCCTCTGATTGCCTGCTGTACTTCTCCTTAGCAAGAGAATCTGCTATGGTTTGAATGTGTCTCCCAAAAGATCATGCATTGGAAATGTAACCCTCTGCCCTCAAGGATGGATTAATGCCGTCATGGGAGTGGCTCTGCTATAAAAAGCAAGCTGTCTTTGGCTCTCTTGCTCTTGCCCTTTTGCCATGTGATGCCTTCTACCATGTTGTGATGTACCAAGAAGACCCTCACAGATGCTGGTGTCATGCTCTTGGACTTCCTGGCCTCTAGAACCATGAGCTGAATACACTTCTTTTCTGTTTTTTTTCTTTTCTTTTTTTGAGATGGAGTCTCACTCTGTCACTCAGAATAGAGTAAAATGGCATGATCTCCGCTCACTGAAACCTCTGCCTCCTGGGTGTCAGGCCTCTGATCCCAAACTAAGCCATCACATCCCCTGTGACCTGCACGTATATGTCCAGATGGCCCGAAGCAAGTGAAGAATCACAAAAGAAGTGAAAATGGCCGGTTCCTGCCTTAACTGATGACATTCCACCATTGTGATTTGTTCTGCCCCACCTTAACTGAAGGATTAACCTTGTGAAATTCCTTCTCCTGGCTCAGAAGCTCCCCCACTGAGCACCTTGTGACCCCCACCCCTGCTCGTAAGAGAAAAATCCCCTTTGACTGTAATTTTCCACGACCCACCCAAATCCTATAAAACGGCTCCACCCCATCTCCCTTCGCTGACTCTCTTTTCGAACTCAGCCCACCTGCACCCAGGTGACAAAAAAGTTTTATTGCTCACACAAAGCCTGAGTGGTGGTCTCTTCACACAGACACACATGAAACCGGTTCAAGCAATTATCCTGCCTCAGCCTCCTGAGTAGCTGGGATTACAGGCACCCGCCATCATGCCCAGTTAATTTTTGTATTTTTGTAGAGACAAGGTTTCACCATGTTGGCCGAGCTGGTCTTGAACTACTGACCTCAAGTGATCCTCCCGCCTTGGCCTCACAAAGTGCTGCGATTACAGGCATGAGCCACTGAACCTGGCCTGACTTCTTTTCTTTATAAATTACCCAGTCTGTGGTATTCTGTCACAGCAAAAGAACACAGACTAAGACAGAGTCCCTTGATGTAATCTTCAGGGTTTCCTTGGTACAGAGCAGGGCACAGAATAGATCTGGGCAGAGAGGCAAATAGAAAATATTGAACGCAGTGCACAGACAGATTTCCATTCCCTCCTCACTCCATCCTTCGCTGTTTGGATGAATCATGTTCCTACCTCTTTCCTCTAGGATCTATAATGGCTCCCACTGTCTTCAGCACCAAGGTTAATCATTTTCACATCTGAGGAGTCTTAGCCTTTCCCCTGTAATCTCCTGGAATGCATCCACTTTTCTAAGTAGACAGGACTCTTAGACAAACAACTAATTCATTGTGGTTCAATCAAGCCTCACAGCTTTTGCCTATGCTATTCTCTTGGACTGTCATGGAATGTAGAGTTGGGAAGGCTTTTAGGAAGATCTGTTCTTACCCCTTTACGGCCCAGACAGGAAACCTCAGACTTGGTAGGAAGAAGTGGCACGCTTAAAGTGACACGCTTCTCCCACTTACCAACCTTCCCTAGCCTCCCTTCTCCAGCCATGGTGTCTGCTAGAAAGCCATGCAGGCTGCCTGGCCTGTCCTTGGATGGCATTTACGGTTCTCTCCTTTGATCACTGACTGCCTTGTTTCTAGTTGCTGCCTGTCTCCAAGTCCCTCTTCCCTGACCAGAATACAAAGTTCTTTTGCTTAACTTTCCCTTCAGCATAGTGTTGGGAATTTGAATGCAACAATTTTCTTTTCAAATTACATCCTTTGATTATAGTTCAACAATTTAATCATAGTTATTAAATAACTTAAACATCTGTCTAGTTTGGTACTTGTGGTATAATGGGGGGATAAAAACCCACAGGCTTTAGAATCAAATAATCTGGGTTTGTTTGTATTTTTAAAAAAATAAACCTTTGTGGAATTTACTCTGGTGAAAGAAGTTCTTATTGCAGCTGAAAGTGTCACACACAGATTGGGGAGTAAATGTCCTATCCTGGTAGAGTGAGGACCCTTCTGATGAATGTTTAAACTACTTCTGCATTTTGCAGTACTTCCCCTAAGATACGATAACTTTGAACAAGATTAACTTCAATATAAAGTTTGGTTTTTTCATTAGAATTAAGATTACCAAACACCCTTTTCTCTAGCTTTGCTGTTCTTCACCTGGAGTCCCTGGATGAATTTCAAGGATCTGGTGAATTCTTTCAAAGAGTATGTGGAATTAAAACCACCTTTGAAAAAATGATAACAGTGAGAACATTATGACAATAGGCAAATGGGAGATCTGATCTACCAACCCCACTCTTGCCTTCAAGCTGACTTCATTATTCATAGGCAGAGGGCTAGCTTTGGAAGACAATAATTTATAGTTTAAATGATAATAGCCTTTCCCCCAGAACTCAACCACCTTTGTAAAGCTAATGAGAGACCACCAGGTTAGGGGGAGGAGAGGAGCCTAGATTCTGCTAAGGTGTAGACAGAAATTATTGCCAGCCATTATTCCGGAGGTCACAAGATACCCAACTTTTCCAATGACATCATTATTGTAGAAGCTAAGGTTGACCTTTTGAGATAGCTGCTAGTGCCTGTTTTTGTCAGAACAGAGTAGAAAAGATTCCTTTGAACAGATACCCCAAATATCAGTGACTCTGAGCTCCTATTAGTGGGAGGCAGACCCTCAGTACCTCTGCAGCCTGTGTTTGACCTCTTGGTTATTTTCTGGGCATCTTCAAAAGGGGACCTCAAGAGTTCCCGAGCCCATTGGTCCACCACAGATGTCCTTGCACTCCTGGTATCCTCTCTTGGCCTGTCCTCCCCAGCCAGTGCCCATTGCTCTTCAAGTTTCCTGAAGGACTCTCGGTGATGTGACCACCTGAAAGCTACCAAGCTCCACTCCCCATGGCCAGAGCAGTGATGGTGCTCTGCCTCCACGTAAATGAGGAAGAAAAGTGCTATTCCTGATCCTGCCTCCCACCAAGTGTCTTATGAAAGCAGCCCCTCGGCTTCCTCCCTCTGTTCAGCCTGTACCCCCTCAAAGAAGCCCTCTCTGCCTGGGATGGCCTCCCCAAACACACTGGAGCACCAGCTCATGGAGGGCAACATGTCCATAGCATGCTGATGAAAGGAATGAGGCACATCCCCCATATATCTCCCAACTTCCTGAGTCCAGCACAAACACATTCCTCCATATTTCTTTCCAACTTCAGAAAAACATCACCTGGGAAATCTCCGATAAGGAATGCTAAATGTATAATGTTAACCAATTGTAATGCTGTAACCGAGAGAATTACCTTGTTCCCTGTAACTTTACATATCCTGTTTACATCGGGCTATAAAAAGCAAGCACTCGCATTGTTCGAGGCCCTCCTGTATGCTGTGGAATGGAGGGACCAAGTTCGAACTTGTAGTAAAGATCCTTGCCGCTTGGCTTTGACTCTGGACTCTGGTGGTCTTCTTTGGGGAACAAACAGTCTGGGCATAACATCTGGGGGCTCGTCTGGGATTCCCCAAGCCCACCAGACCCCTGGTCAAGGGATCTACTAGGATCGATCTACTGATAGGTGAGCCGGCTCATCTCCGTTTGTCTGTCTGTGTCTGTTCTGAATCTGAATCTGTGACTCGCGAGGTCTGAAACTGGAGCTGGCACAGTCCTGGCGGACACGCTATACGATGGCCAGCGGAGACCAGTGGGAGACGTCCCCTGGCTCTCGTCTGATCTAGATTGCGATCTGGGCTGCCGGAGCGCCATCGCGATCCGAGCAGCTAACTCTGACCCAGGCTTCCCGGCACGCTTGCGATCTGGGCTGCCGGAGTGCGATCGCGATCCGAGCAGCTAACTCTGACCCGGGCTTCCGGTGCGCGCTTGCGATCTGGGCTGCCGGAGCACGATCGCCATCCGAGCAGCTAACTCTGACCCGGGTTTCCGGTGCGGGCTTGCGATCTGGGCTGCCGGAGCGCGATTGCGATCCGAGCAGCTAACTCTGACCCGGGCTTCCGGTGTGCGCTTGGGATCTGGGCTGCCGGAGCGCGATCGCGATCTGAGCAGCTAACTCTGACCCGGGCTTCTGGTGCGCGCTTGCGATCTGGGCTGCCGGAGCGCCATCGCGATCCGAGCAGCTAACTCTGACCCGGGCTACCGGTGCGCGCTTGCGATCTCGGCTGCCGGAGCGCGATCGCGATCCGAGCAGCTAACTCTGACCCGGGCTACCGGTGCGCGCTTGCGATCTCGGCTGCCGGAGCGCGATCGCGATCCGAGCAGCTAACTCTGACCCGGGCTTCCAGTGCGCGCTTGCGATCTGTGCTTCCGGTGCGCGCTTGCGATCTGTGCTACCGGAGCCACTTGCGGTCTGTGCTATCGGAGCCGCTTGCGATCTGTGCTACCAGAGAATGTGCCTCCTTGGCTGTCCCCTTTCCAATTAGCCCCTGAACCCTGTAAGGCACCGGTTGCTCGACCACTAAAATCCAAGCAACCAACTGCCCCCCCATCCTGTTCTACCTGATAGCGGGGACCCACTGTTCACAGAACCCCCTCCGTACCCCTCCGGGCCCCAGGCCCCAGCCCCCGGGGCTAAGCTGCAGGAGGGAGCAGATGGACGGGAGGCGGCCGGCACACACCGGCCCGCTGAAAGGGAAAGTAACTTTGAAGGGGCTGTGGGGCGGACGTGAGGGCGCACTTCAGGGGCTAGCACCCCCCCAGCCGCCTGACTCCACGTGGCTTTACCCCTTCGGGAAATAGGACCCCTAGATGACACAGGAATCCCCAGGCTCCAGTACTGGCCATTCTCCACCAGTGATCTGTATAACTGGAAGACTCAGAGTGCTCGGTTTTCAGACAACCCCAAAGATTTACTGGCTTTACTGGATAGTGTCATGTTCACCCACCAGCCCACTTGAGATGATTGTCAGCAGCTCCTCCGAA
>NW_012100543.1:1061708-1068427 GCF_000951045.1 Mandrillus leucophaeus | reverse complement strand
GTCTTCTTTGGGGAACAAACGGTCTGGGCATAACACTGACAGTATGCACTCACACAGTTCAGCCATTAATTTCAATGTGTTGATTATGTGGTGCTTATAATATTTTTACTTTTTTTTTTAGAAACAGTTCTTTTACTTCCAAACAATGTAATACAATTATCTGTGAGCATATCTTTGGTTTATATATTTTCATTTTCCTGAAGAAAAAACTTTCGAGAAGCCCACAGAACGAACAGCCAGTGTGAAACGCCTGGGCAGTGACCACCTCACCCCAGGAACAAGCCACATGAAGGCCCAGGGTTGTCCCTCCTCCTCCTCCTCCTCCACACTTCCGGAAGCTCTTTTCTTCTCTTCTTTCCACACTGTCCCTGCACATACACCCCTCGCCACCTCCCACTCCACACAAATTCCCAGCAGCTTTGGTGACAATTCAGACATTCCTCATTACACGCGTCTATACACAATCTTTTATGAGTTAATAACTACAGTCTCCCCCAAGGACAATGGTCACACTACATTTGTGGGACTCAAGGGCCCTTTTTGCTGAGGAAGGAAAGAAGCCAGGAAAAAAAGGAAGGAAGGAAAGAAGAAGAAAGGAAGGAAGGAAGGGAGAGAAACACGGAGGGAAGAAAAACGGAAAGTAGGATCTTCCTTAAAAGACAACTGAAGCCTCCACCTCTGGTGTCGGAAGTTGTCTGCAACCCCTTTCCCACTCAGGGAAGCGTTCAAGTTCTTAGGAGTGAGCTTGAGGTGGAGCCCGTTACACAGTGTGAGCACTCAGGTGTGAGCACGCAAGCGTGTTGTGTCAGTGTGCGTGTGAGGGTGATGTGTGTTCACACTGTGCAGGTAAAGGTGCTCAAGATACCCTTCTTATTCCATTTCTACCTCTTATGACCTTCAGAGCCTTGAAGCTTTATCAGAGGAGGGCAAAGGAAGCAGTTCCTCTTTCCATTGCAATCACCTTCTCTCATCTGTTAGGACCTTTAAGAAAAGGGTGGAGACTAGTCCTGAGCCAATAGAAAGGGACATTGCGAAAGGCGGAATGAAGCTGGGGAAGTACAACGAGACCTCCTGGGAATGACTGCTGCGAGGAAGCAGCCTGAGCCAGATCTCTGGCAGGCAGTGTGAGGGCCTCGTGATGGGGGCCTCACGATGGCCCTGACACAGCAGGGCCAGGCTTTGAGTAGAAGGGACAGCTGCAGGGAGTTAGAGGTGCTGGCCCACGCAAGCAGAGGGGAGGAGTGCCAGCTATTGTGCTGGCCTTTTTACACACTGATTTTTTTTTTTTTTCCTGAGGGTAAGGATGGGGCAGAGAAGGTTCTCAAGCAATATTCTGAAATGAGCATGAATCGATGAATCATTTTCCAGAGCTTGGGGGCTTTCCAGGGACGGTGAGCCCCAGGAATCTGACACATGGACTCTTATGAAGAGAAATGGAATTCCTGAGTCGGGACTGCACAGGAAGCAGTAACGTTTTTCAGCATAAACTGTAGTCATCCTGGCCAGGGCTGCAGGCAAGTGAGGGAGCAGCTGCGCCTGGGGTCTAGCAAAGCCCTTTTTCCGCCAGTGAGACCCAAAGCATCTCCTGAAGGAAGGTCTTTTAAACGACCCTCAGAATCAGATTTCGCTCTGCATCGAGTTTTCTGAAACTTGAAGATCAAATGCTGAGGTTACAGAAGGTTTCCATTATTTTCTTCATGGCTTTCTAGATTTTAAAACATTGCTCTAGCCAGGGTGTTTACCCAGCCCCCACTTCCACAGCACCCCCAGTCTCTTCTCTGCACATCTGGATTTCCTACGGGATTTCACTGGTGTCCAGAGCTGTCATCCAAAGGTGCCTGGCCTGGAGTACGCAGAGGTTGGAACACAGCCTGAGCCCTGCTTGCCAAGCTCTGTCTCTGACCAGAGGAGAGGGGCCCAGACTGGGTGCCTATTTCTAATTCCTGGGTTATGTGCCTGCTGAGGCCCGACTGGTGTCCCCCTGTAGATGAAGTCACCTGCCAGGGCCACAATGACCCACCTGGGGTCTGCCACCAGATCCCACCAGGCTCTGCCGTCTTTGCCCGGTGCCACTGCCACTGCCCCAGGTCACCACTATGATGATGAACCGGGCTCCCCACGGGGTGCCATAGTGGCACTATGTTCTCTGGGCTCTTCCAAGCCACATTGTTCCATGAAAATGCTGCACTTCCCAGGTGGCTTCAGAGTGCAAGCTGCAGTAACTCACAGAGCTTTGGTGAAGTCACTCATTCTATTTTAACTTGACTATGGAACTAACACAACTGTTGAAGGCATGAGGGCGCCGGGTGGGGGAATGAATCGGAGTGGCAACCATTCCGTGGGCCTTCCGTCATTCCTCGTCTCCGGGATTCGTCAATAAGGGGTTCTTACTGATTCAGACTTGGGTCTGGGTCCTCTTTGTGAGGAGACACTTTGTATCCTCAAATTTGAATGTTTTCCCAGAAAGCTCCTGTGTCCGCAAGACAGATTTCTGGTGGCCTCCCCACCACTGAGCCAGGCAGGCCCACACACGCCTGCCCCAGGCTTAGGGTGGGGCGTGCTCCATCAGAAAGAACAGGTCGGTCTTCTTTCCTTCTTCCCTTCCTTCCAGGTTACACAGTGGCATGCAAAGTCCTCCCCAATAGGGCCCACATTGAAGCAGGTGTGAGGCAGACACTGGGGCTTCTTTCTGGCCACCTTTTGGTCTTGCCCTGGTAGAAGGTGGCCATGAATCCAAGCACCCCTTCCAGCCTCATGAGATGAATTAATTAGCCTAAACTGTTCGTGGTAATTCCTTTCCCCTTGTGAGAAATTTGGCACTTTTTGGCACCCAGTCTCTGGTCTGACCTCGCCATCCTCGTTGGCACAGCCACCCTGGGAACAAAAGTCATCCTCACGTGTCGCTGAGATCCCAGCCATGTGCACACTCAGCCCAGGTAGGCTGCAAGGGCAGAATCTCTGAGACCCACTGACTGTTAACCTTAATTCTTCTAAATCAACTTCAATTTGCACCCAATCCCCTCACACCAGGACTGTGCCAAGGCTGTGGACAGCATGGAAACTTCAGAAGCTTCCTCCTGTCATAAGTTATTGTACTTCCTGTTTACCATTTGGACAACCACCGACTGAAGGAATCTGACATGGACCCGTCGGGTCAGTGACTCTTAGCCTTCAGAGTGACATTCCCAGTGCAGGAATGTCTGGCAAGGCTGGAAGCCCTGGGGTCTAAGGTTCAGGAGGCCCAGGTGCACCTGGGCTTCCCTGTGATCTCCCTCCAGCCTGGGAGGAAAAAAAAATCTCTCTTCCATGCTCCTCTCAAAGGTACCCCCTGCAGGACATCAACAAGGTCTCTCTGGGAGCTTGGGCTTTTATTAAAGACACAGCAAGCTTGCCTTGCAAAAATCCCTCAGGCAAGGCCATGCCGAGGGCTGGTGACCTCATCTGAGAAGACACCAGGAGAACGTGTACTGCTTTCTCAATTAACTACCCCTCCATCTCTCCGAGGAAATCTGACTCCTGTACCAAGCTTGCTTTCTAAACAGGGTGAGAGCCTAGAGGCCAAGGGACAGGGCTGCGAGGGGAAAGACTGGACCCAGCCAGTGAGTGGGGGTCAGCCTGGGAGCAGCATGTTGGCAGCATGAACCCAGCAGGGAAAGAAGACCTCTGGTCCTGAAGGGCAGAAGGAAGTCACTGTCGGTCACCCTCACAGCCCAGGCTTGGGGCTTCTAGAGTGACTGATATCACCCCACATATGAGTCTGGCCCTGATGCCAAGGACTGTGATTCAACAAGGCAATGGGGCCAGACACAGGGGTGCTGGGCCCTGTAGGAGACAGTGGCCAGGCCCTGCTCTCAGGCTCCTGGGGCCCAGTGGGAAGGCAACCTCATGTGTGGATCCCTAGCCCGTGAGGAGCAGGATGGCTGCAGTATGGAGGAGGAAGCCTGAACGGCTGATTCCTGCTTGGGCGGTGGGTGGGATCTGAGAAGGCTTCTTGGGAGAGGTTGGGTTTAAGTTAGGACCTTGAGACAGGCAGGAGGAAGACATTCTAGAGAAAGGTGGCAGTTTCTGGGAGGGGTTTCTCCTCGAAGCTGGGGCATCAGGGGTATGTTAGAAGAAGGCGGGGCAGTGGAAAATAAGCTTGTAAAAACAGCTTGAGGCCAAACCACGAAGAACACTGAATGCCTGGGGAGGGGGGTGTTTTGTTTGAATTTTTATTGCTTACGCGTGGTCATAGTTTAAGGATCCCTGCCCCGTCTCAGATTTTGCCTTTTCCTGCTTCCCAAGCTTTCAGCTGGTTCTTTTAGTATTTAACTTCATAGCTCTAAATATTATGCTTATATTACTATTTGATTTCTTTACTTTTAATGTCATTCGTTGAGTTTCTGCTACAGAAGATGAGATATTTATGTGAGAGCACTATACATAAACCATACTTCCTATCCCTTCAGATAGAGTTACATTATAATTTTAGTTCATTAATAGTTTGCATTTACGTTATTATTACTACATCAATAATACAGCTGAATCACATCGTAGACCTTGGTAACTTTTTGCTTGCTTATTTTTGTACTTTTCCTGAAATTAATCATTACCTTGTTGTTTGCTTCTTTTAGTTTGTTTAAGTTTCTAAGTACTTATTACTAATGAAACCCCAAATTTTTTGTCAAGTATAGAAATCTCCTTTCAGACTGTTCAGAAAGACTGTGGTGTCCTACCAACTTCAACTTCCTGGGAAGCTCTTCTCAACCCTAGAGGCCTGCGCATAACCATTTGGGAAAATCCCTTTATCCCTCTCCTGGGTTAAGGTTCCCTTGCCTTCTTCCTCATTTCACCCCCATGTTTTGATAGAGCACATCCCCCGGTAGCTTTCTGAGAAAAGGTGCATTTGGGGCCAATTTTTTGATACTTGAATATCTGGAAAAGTCTTTTCTACCCTTGCAGTTGATTGACAGGTTGGCTGGGTATAGGTTTTAGGTTAGAAATCATGTTCCTTTAGAATTTTGAAAACACTGCTCCATTGCTTTAAAAAATGTTGCAACTGAGAAACATGAAGCCAGCTTGATTTCTGTCTCCTTTGTATGTGAGGGGATTTTTTTTTTCTCTTCTTCTGGGAGCCTCTAAATCTTCTCTTTGTCCCCAGTGTTGTGAAATTTCACAATAACCGACCTTGCTGTAGGTCTCTTTTCATCCATTGTGCTGGAATGGGCCCTTTTAATGTGGAAACTTGTCCCTCTGGTCTGGGACATTTTCTTGAAATATTTCCTCGACAATTTCTCTGACAGTAGGTATTTTTTTCCACCCTTTGAATATAGATGGAAATACCATTTTCCCCAAAATGTAACCAGATCTTCTGGTCCTAGGATGTAGCCAGGGAAGCAAAGGCATCCAGCTAAGTCTGCCTATGATAGGAGTCAGAGCATAAACTTACTATGGAAAGGAAGTTCTGTGGTCCACTTTCTGCCTCCGCTGAGGGCTTTCATGTCAATGAGGTGCCTGGGAAGTCCTAAGTCTCATCTTATCAGAGAAACTGTCCCTGAGTAGCCTAAGATGTCACCCCATGCATCAGTTCATAGTCTCTTACTCTGCTTGATTGTACTTGCCACATGATAGGTGCTCAATGCTCATTGCCTGTCAAATTGAATTATTTGGGATACAGTTTTCCCATCTGTAAAATGAAGGTGTTGGACTAGAATTCTAAAAGTCCTAGTAGCTCCAATGTCCAACAACTCTACTATGTCACTGTGTTGGAAAACGACTTATAAAAGGGAATGAAATAATCTCTGTAAATATGTTTGCCCACATTTAATGAATTGTCTACCACAATGAGGGGGAGTCCTATTTGTGGGAGCCTGTGTCCATCCTACTGAGTCAGTGGTTGAGGGGGGCAGGGTCCTGGCTGCTGAAGAGCCAACTGGGACCACAGAGGCCCCTCTGAGAGCCCTTGGGCTGCCAGACACAAAGCCTGTACCACCTTCAGGATCTGAGCAAACTCAGTGAGGCTGGACCAGTGAGGAAAACGCCCTCTGTCTAGGAGAACAAGTTACTCCTTCCCCATATAGAGGCCCTGGGAGTTGTCCTAGGCTATTCTTACCCTGGCCCCTTCCCACTTTAATCTAACCAATTACCAGGCCTCCTCCATCTGCTCCCAGGGTTTCTCACCCACCAACCCTCTGTCCTCCATTCTCATAGCCTGCCTCGAATGACTTTCATCATCTTTTATCTGGACCCTGTCAACTGTCTCCTAACTCCCATCCCTCCACTTAGTTTGTGCTCTAGAACATTCTCCTCGCAAGGCATGATGGCTGACACCTGTAATCCTAGCACTTTGGGAGGTCAAGCGGGGAGGATCACTTGAGTCCAGGAGTTTGAGACCAACCTGGGCAATGTACTAAGACCCCATCTCTATGAAACATTAAAAAAAAAAAAGCCAGGCATGGTGGCACATGCCTACAGTTCCAGTTACTCAGGAGGCTGAGGTGGGAGGATGACTTGAGCCCAGGGAGTTGAGGCTGCAGTGAGCCATGATTATGCCACTGCACTCCAGCCTGGGCAAGAGAGAGAGACTTTGTCTCAGTTGATCAATCAATCAAATATTCTCCTCACCAGTCACCAGATAAACCCCTCCAAAGCACAAAACAGACTGCGCTCTTTCCCTGTTAAAAACCTCCTACTACCAGCCGGGTGCAGTGGCTCATACCTGTAATCCCAGCACTTTGGGA
>NW_012100543.1:1056930-1057588 GCF_000951045.1 Mandrillus leucophaeus | reverse complement strand
GATCTACTGATAGGTGAGCCGGCTCATCTCCGTTTGTCTGTCTGTGTCTGTTCTGAATCTGAATCTGTGACTCGCGAGGTCTGAAACTGGAGCTGGCACAGTCCTGGCGGACACGCTATACGATGGCCAGCGGAGACCAGTGGGAGACGTCCCCTGGCTCTCGTCTGATCTAGATTGCGATCTGGGCTGCCGGAGCGCCATCGCGATCCGAGCAGCTAACTCTGACCCAGGCTTCCCGGCACGCTTGCGATCTGGGCTGCCGGAGTGCGATCGCGATCCGAGCAGCTAACTCTGACCCGGGCTTCCGGTGCGCGCTTGCGATCTGGGCTGCCAGAGCGCCATCGCGATCCGAGCAGCTAACTCTGACCCGGGCTTCCGGTGCGCGCTTGCGATCTGGGCTGCCGGAGCACGATCGCCATCCGAGCAGCTAACTCTGACCCGGGTTTCCGGTGCGGGCTTGCGATCTGGGCTGCCGGAGCGCGATTGCGATCCGAGCAGCTAACTCTGACCCGGGCTTCCGGTGTGCGCTTGGGATCTGGGCTGCCGGAGCGCGATCGCGATCTGAGCAGCTAACTCTGACCCGGGCTTCTGGTGCGCGCTTGCGATCTGGGCTGCCGGAGCGCCATCGCGATCCGAGCAGCTAACTCTGACCCGGGCT
>NW_012100543.1:1036367-1056367 GCF_000951045.1 Mandrillus leucophaeus | reverse complement strand
TCCAGCCTGGGCCACAGAGCGAGACTCTGTCTCAAAACAAACAAACAAACAAACAAAAAACACCTTCCACTGCCCCCGCCAATAGGAGAGAGAAGAGAATTCCGTAAACACCCACACTTCACACTTCAGTATCATGGCAGACAGTGCTCACTGCACAGCTGTGCCACCTGAGTCTCACAACAGCTCTCTGACCCAGGCAGAAGTCCCCTTTGAAAGATGAGAAGCTGTGGCTCCAGGGAACACATGACTGGCCTAAGGGCACTCAAGAGGTCTTGTGGAAACTGGGTCCCTTACCCTCCCAGTGCCCATCCCCTCCTCTAATCCTACCTCTGAAGACCCGGTCTGGTTACTTGCTATGAACCAGTCTCAGTCATTGGGAACCACAGGGATGGGCCAGAGACACACACGAACCAAGAAACATCTTTGTGGTATCACAAAGCAAGGTGTGAGATGTCAGTCGGAACCGGGAGTAGCTGGCCTGGATGGTGGCCACTATGGAGGTCCCTGGAGGAAATGTCCGCCCACCCTCACCAGGACCTGTGGGAGGCCAGTGTTCCAGCGGCCATTTCAGGAGACACAGGGTCAGGGGGCTGATGTGTCTTTCTGTGATTCTGTCCTGAGGGGCCAGAGGAGTGTGACCAGGGAGTGCCTGCCCCAGCACATAGGATGACCCAGTGTGGAGTCCTTAAATGAGCAGGCAGCACATGTTTATTGGAACCTATGTTGAGCCAGAGAAACACAAGAGAGGTAAAAATTATATCATTGTAAACAAGAAACCAAAATTGCTTTTTGTTAATGAGGTGAATAAAACTGACGTTTGCATCAGTCATCTTGTAGCCATCACGACAAGAAACCTGCCCGTGGGTAAGGCCGCCCTCTGGCGTTGCTGCCTTGTAATGTCAACTAGTTTTAGCCGCATCTGCCCGACACTCCATCAATCTTCTCTCCGCGTGCGGGTCTGCACTTGGTACATTCCTAGGGAAACACCAGGCTTCGGTTGGCTTCTTGGGGCAGGGGCAGCAGCCGCCCAAGCCGGGCTACAACTACTCTACACGAACCAGTTTCTCCCTTGACACTCTTTACGCGTTTATGCTCTCAAAAATTATTGAGGATCCCAATATGTTTATGTGGCTAATATCTATTGAGTTATACTATACTGGCAACTAACACTGAGAATTTTAATATTTATTTTAAAATTTCAATTTATAATAAGATAATTTTTTTTCTTTTTCCTTTTCTTTTCTTTTTATTATTTTTTTCTTTTTTAGAGACGGAGTCTCACTCTGTCACTCGGGCTGGAGTGCAGTGGCGCAATCTCGGCTCACTGCAACCCCTGCCTCCCGGGTTCAGACAATTCTTGTGCCTCAGCCTCCCTCTCATGCCTCCTCAGCTGGCACTACAGGCGCCACCACACCTGGCTAATTTGGTTTTTTTGTTTGTTTTTTTGTGTTTTTGTTTTTTTGAGATGGAGTCTCGCTTCGTCGCCCAGGCTGGAGTGCAGTGGCGCGATCTGTGCTCACTGCAAGCTCCGCCTCCCAGGTTCACGCCATTCTCCTGCCTCAGCCTCCGGAGTAGCTGGGACTACAGGCGCCCGCCACCACGCCCAGCTAATTGTTTTGTATTTTTAGTAGAGACGGAGTTTCACCGTGTTAGCCAGGATGGTCTCGATTTCCTGACCTCGTGATCCACCCGCCTCAGGCTCCCAAAGTGCTGGGATTACAGGAGGGCGCCACCGCGCCCGGCCGTTTGTATTTTTAGTCGAGAGGGGAGGTTTCATCATGTTTGCCAGACTGGTCTTGAACTCTTGACCTCAGGTGATCCACTCGCCTCAGCTTCCCAAAGTGCTGGGATTACAGATGTGAGCCACTGCGCCCAGCCAGTATAACATTTTAATAAAAATAACTAGTTTTTTTTTTAGTGTAAAGAAAGTGGCATTATTTTATACTTTTGCAACCCTCCCTTTAAGACCTGAATTGGTAGAAGTCAACTGATTTTAACATTTACTTCTAAATCCAGTCTCTCGCCATATCACATCATGTAGCCTCTGGAAAACTCTGCCGTACACCTGAGACAGAATGAAAGTGGAAAGGGCAAATAACGTGTTTGTATGGTTACATATTTTTATTTTTTCTAATTTGAATAGCAATCAGTTTATATTGTTATGAAAACAATTTTGATCTTGGGATGCTCTGTCTTGAAAGTCTCGGGAATGCCCAAGCATCCCTGGACCACTTTGAGCACTGCTGAATTAGGAATATGGACATGTGACACCGGGCACGGTGGCTCACTCCTGTCATCCCAGCACTTTGGGAGGCCAAGGTGGGTGGATCACCTGAGGTCAGGAGTTCAAGACCAGCCTGGCCAACATGGTGAAACTCCGTCTCTACTAAAAATACAAAAAACAAAACAAAACAAAAACAAAGCTGGGCATGGTGGTGGACGCCTGTAATCCCAGCTACTCAGCTACTCTGGAGGCTGAGGAAGGAGAATCGCTTGAACCAGGGAGGCGGAGGTTGCAGTGAGCCGAGATTGTGTCACTGCACTCCAGCCTGGGCAACAAGAGCGAAACTCCATCTCAAAAAAAAAACAAAAAACAAAAAACAACACCAAAATCAGGATATGATCATGTAAGCCTCAAGTCTGGGTGTAAATCTAGAACCAAGAAAAAAAAAAGAGAGAGAAAGTTTCGATGTCTATCTTCAGCATCCAAGTTCCCCCCGCCCTTTTTTTTTTTTTTTTTGCCTATCCAAAGAACCTAAATTGCCTGAGATGGGCAATGTTCATGCTTCTGCAATGCTCTGTGTGCAGGAGAAGGGAGGAAACCCCCCTCCTCACTCTGTTAGGTGAGATCCTGACCTGCAGGCCTATCACAGGCAGGAGGGTGAGCTGTTCCAGGCAGGCATTCCAGCCACCTCTTGCTGGCCTAGCACATTTCAGAGGAGTGCTCACCCATCTTTCTGCTCAGTCACTGCCTAGAGACTGCTCTCAGCAGCTCTAACATTGTCATTTCAGGTTACTCTCGACCTCCTGAGCAAACTGGGGATAGCCACTCTTTCCTCTAAAATAAGAAAGCTAAGAAAAATGTCTTCATTGTCCCAAGAAACAAATCTGTCCCTGATCCAACTCTTGCCATCCAAAACCCACTGTTGTGAGGGCTTGGCCCGGACCCCCTGCTCTTTACCCTCCTGGGCTCCCTGGCACTCGTGTGGCTCATTGGGATTTGAGGAATCACTCATTTTGTGTAGTAGACGGTCGTCTTCAGTGCCTCACCCCACAGATAAATCTCTAGTGATGGAGATCACAGACCAGTGGAAGGGCCACCAATGGGTATATTTAAGGCAGGAGACTTTGGGGCGTGTTCACAGCCATCCTCATCCCGTGACAGTGTTGGCTGAGGTGTATGGGAAGGAGGTGGTCGGTAGTGATATCCTGGCAAATAGGGTTTTGGGGTCTGACTGGTGTGGTCCTGAGATAGCCACTTACCAGCTGCAGGACCTGGGGAAGGTCTCTTTATTCTTTCTCAGTTTCAGTTTCTTCATCAGTAAAACTGTACTAATAGAACCTACCTTCCCAGTTGTGGTGACATTTAGAGATGTGTAAGGCACTGAGGCACTGGCCAGGGACTCAGGAGACTTGAGGCCTTAACCCCAGCTATTTCATGTCCTGATTATGTGTGACTAGGACAAGTCCCTTTCATTAAGACACTGCCTTCAGTGTGTATCTGTACTCTGTCTAGTTACATATCATCTCTGTTCTCCTATCTCCCTTGCCCCAGCCATCATCATCTGTTGTCTTAATTACTACAGGAACCTTGTAACTCATCTCCTGGCTTCTGCCCTTGCCCTCTAGCCCTGACTACTCTCCATGTAGTGACCAAAATTAATTCTAAGTCATATCATAGGATGTCTCTGCTTAAAACCCTCTAATGTATCTCAGCTCACTCAGAACAAAATTCAAGTCCTTATAGCGAGTGGCCTTATAGGCCCTGCAAAATCTGTCCTGACCCCTCTCTGACTTAACTTTCTGCTCCCACCCCTGCCCTGCATGCCCCATATCCCAGCCACACTGTTTCCCTTCTGTTTCTTCAATATGCCAGGCATCCTCTGACCTCATGACCTTTGCACTTATTGTTCTTCTGCCTGGAACCTCTCCCTGAAATGTTACATGACTTGCTTCCTCATTTCCTTCAGACCTTTGCTCAAAAGTCACCTTTCAGAGAGACTTTCCCTGGACACCTTATCTAAAACAACATCTCATCCATCAGTTACTGGCATCTTACTTTGCTTGATTTTACTTGCCACATCATAGATGCTCAAGGCTTATTAACTTGGGTTGCATTGGGCTACCTGCGCTATAACTTCTCCATCTTTAAAATAAGAGAGTTGGACTGAAATTCGTAGAGCCCTGCTAGCTCTAAAGTTCCATAATGCTGCTTATGTCTCTGTGCTGGAAAGTGACTTATAAATGAAAACAAAATAGTGTCTGTAATTGTGTTTGTCTGCCTACATTTAATGAATTACTTAACACAATTAGTATGGTTCCCGTTACTGTCTCCTGATTCAGCTGAATATCACAGGAGCCTGAAACCTCAATGTAGATTCTTTGGATGAACAAATAAACAGAACCCGAATGCCAAAGATAGCTTTTGTTTTAAAAAAATTTAGATTCTAGATCTGTACCCCGACCTGTGGCTCATACGACCATATTCCAAATTCAACAGTTCTCAAAGTGGTCTGGTGCCCCTTAGGGTACCAAGGACTCTTTCAGGAGGTCCTAAAGTCAAAACAGAGGCCACACATTGGTTCACCTCTTCCTGGACTCTGACAGCAGCCCCCAACACCTTTCCCTGATTCCTGTCCCTTTGCCTCCATTGGGACGGCCAGAAGGATCTTTATAAAATGCTGCTTGACCTCCCTGTCCTCCGCCTTAAAGCATGCCAAGTACTTCCCAAGGTTTTCTTGGCATTTCCATGGACACACACTCAGGGTATGGCAGACAGAAAGGTGTTCCTTGTCTAACTAAATAACAGAGAGGAAAATTCTAAAAGAAAATGATGTTTATTTGGGAATAGACATTGCCATGGGCATATGAACATAGTTTACTGTAATACTCATATTCCCATTGCAATGCCCATTCCTCAATAAACATTAGTTTCTTTTACGGATTCTTCCTATTTGTTATTCAGCTTGACATAATGGTGTCAGAAGTGGGATTACATAATTGTTTTGAGACAACTGTCCTTAGCTACAAGGATTGGTAACAAGGATGGTGAGCTGAGTGTGGTGGCTCACACCAATAATCCCAGGACTTTGGGAGGCCAAGGTGGGAGGATTGCTTGAGCCTAGGAGTTCAAGACCAGCCTGGGCAACATAATGAGACCTCATCTCTACAAACAAATTTTTAAACATTAGTCTGGTATGATGGTCCCAGTCACTCAAGAGGCTAAGACAGGAGGACTGCTTGAGCCCAGGAGTTCAAGGCTGCAGTGAGCTATGATTGCACCACTACATTCCACCTGGGCAACAGTGCAAGACCTTGTCTCAAAAAAAAAAAAAAAAAAAGAAGAAGAAGAAGAAGAAGAAAGTGAGGGGGGTGGTACCAGTCTGAGGCTGGACAGGCAATTGCTGGGTAGATTTTCATACAAAAGTATTTTTTTTGTAAGGTTGCTTTGGCCTTTATGCAAGATTGTGAAGTTGGTGAATCTTTTGTGATAGTTCTTGTTATAAGGTATTTGTACATGACAACCCTTCCTTCATGGGCTTCCCTAACTCTATTTGTCTGAGTTTTTAACACAAGTAACTTCATCTTGATTCTAACAACTTCCACATTTCCCCCTTTTGATCAAGATCTTTCTCCAAAAGCACTGCTGATCAATATTCCTATAGTTAGATTTTGATTGTCCCTTAGTGCTGGGACCTGTCCCAGTTTGGCTTGGTCTGGTCCCACATTAAAGGGATGTGATTAGCAACTAGGAGTCAGTGTCAAAACCCTTTTAGCCACACTGGAGCAATTGAGGTCTGGAGGGAGTGACTCTCAGGCTAAGTCTACCTAGAATCTATTGTTAATTTCAGTTTGTTCTGTAGGCATTTGTTATCATCTCAAAGTATAGGCCAGCATTATTTGTTAGGAGTTGTACTTCTGCAAAAATTTAACAAGTAACAAATAAAAATTTAAAAGGAAAATATCAAGTAAAATAATAGTCTCAGTTTGTGTAGTAGTTTTGAGTCATGAACTAGACTCAAAGGCAACCAATAAATAAATGAAATGATCATGGGGAATTAGGTGAGACTTGTAACCATGTGGCTGGCCTGTTTTGCTTTTAAATTTTGTGTATGAGAGTCTCAACTTTCCCAGAGGAATTTATCCAAGTACGGCATGTAGTATTAGCAATAGTATAGACATTTATTTAATCAATAAAGAATATAGAGCAATTTTATCACCTGGTATCCCATGACTGGGTTGAATTAAAGCAGAGTGAGCAACAGTTGTATTAGGGATGTTGCCAAGGTCACCCACTAGGTGGACTAAAGGATCTCTTAGGTCAGATTCTGTCAAGTTACAAGCAGAAGCTACGGATTATGAAATTTCAATTACAGCATGATCCTGCCAAGTAAAAAATAGAGGTATTCAAGGGGTAAGCATCTCATTACGATGTGGAGCCTGGTTCCAACATCTTGGGAAAAGCTGTCTACAGCTGAATGCTGGGCCACCCACCTCTCAGTGCAATTGAGCCTTGGGGGCACTGAGCGCCTCTCTCTGGAAAGAGACAGAACCGTTGGGATGAGAGTGTTCCCTAGGACCCAGCTGGGGAAGTGCGGTCTGCAGAACCAAGGACATTCAGGATGGCCAGAGGCCCTCACATCTTGTTGATAGTTTCTGAAACACAGGGATCTCTGTATTTATTTTATTTAATTAATTTATTTATTTAGAGATGGAGTCTCTGTCTCCCAGGCTGGGGTGCAGTGGCGCAATCTCGGCTCACTGCAACCTCTGCCTCCCGGGTTCAAGTGATTCTCTTACCCTCCCGAGTAGCTGGGATTACAGGGGTGCCACCACACCCAGCTAATTTTTGTATTTTTAGTAGAGATGGGAGTTTTACCATGTTGGCCCGGCTAGTCTTGAACTCCTGACCTCAGGTGATCTGCCCACCTCAGCCTCCCAAAGTGCTGGGATTACAGGCGTGAGCCACCGCACCTGGCCATATTTTGACAGAATGAGAATTGCCATTGACATCTCCACACCTCCACCCTAGTGGCCCCTCTGTGTCATGTTGGGCCCTAAAAGCTGTAAGGAGTCTGTTCTGCCCACCTAGCAACTGTGTAACTGGTGGCTGCACCCTTCTGGGCCCTGCTTGCTTCATGTGAGCAAAGTGGAGATGCCAGGTGTCTACTGAGAGGATGGAATGGAAGGTGAAGGGTGTGTGCAAAGCAATGTTGACACACAGTTGTCCTGCTCCACTCCTGGGGCCTCTGGGCCAAGAGCCAGTATTCCAGTGACCCTGCCCTTGACAGAATTCTTATTAGGACCCTAAGCTTGCAAGTGCAATGTGTTGCCCCTCTGCTGAGTCCTCAGAGCACTGGGAGCCAGGCATATGGAGGCAGGATGGGTATGGATGATGTGCTGATTCTCTGAGCTCTAACAAAGTTGGGGGATGCACAAAGAACCTCCTGAAGCTCTTCCAGGGCCCTATTTCCTGGAACATCTATCTCTATGCTCAAAGCAGCTTACTTTGTTGGGGGAGTGGGGCAAGGAATGGATGCCCAGCCATTCTCTGAGCATGCATGCTCCCTGCCACTTGCAAATTTGCAAGGATAAGAACGTCCTTTTGTTGTGATGTGTGTGCATGAGGTGTAACAGGAAGGGAGTGTGTGTGTTCTCAGTTAACATGGCTTGAAACCAATTTCAAGGTAATTGAATGAGAGGCTTCCTGTTTTCTGTTTACATTTCACTTTGCTAATTGCCCATTACAATTTCACTTTGTTAATTGCCAGAGTAAGGGGTCACTTGGAGCCAGAGCCTTGGAGAACCTGAGTGTCTGCAGCTTGGCCAGAGTGGCTACGGCTGAGCTCAGCCTGGGCAGACTCCAGGGATGCTGGGGGAGCTTGGACACCCCCTCCATGACTTGCCTCAACCCCCACCCTTACCCTCTGCAGCTGGGACTCGTACTGCCCAAGCCTCCTGCCCTCCTCCACTCAGATGCCTCCTGCTCACTGTTTGTTTCCTGGTGTTCTTCTCCCCACCCATCCCCAAGCCCAAGCCCCTTGGAGGGCGGCCCACAGGCTCTCCATCAGCCAGTCCCAAGGGGATCCAGCCATGCTCCGTAACCTGCCCACTCCTCATTGCTCTCAGGAAATCCAGGGCTGGCTTTGCCCGCATCTCATACCTGACAGCATTTTTTGGAGCTGGAGCATTGCTAAGTATTAGCTGTTCCTCCAGCTTGTGTCACTGCAAGTGTTCTCCTTAACTCCTTTCCTGATATGCCTGTAGCTGTTGCTCCTGACCATCCATTGCTCTCACATATCACACTGGGATAGATTTGGCCAGCCTCAACTTCTCACCATCCTATTTGTAGCCTAACTGTTCTTAGGTATTGCCTGAGCCTCCTCAACCAGACTCTGAGCTCCTGGAAGGCAGGGCTATGGCTGAGCCCGCTCTAGCGGCCCCCACTGAGTGCATGGCCTCACACTGAGCATGTAGAGGCACTGAGAAAATGCTTGCCAGGGGTAATCTAAGGAGGCTGTGTCAGAAGTTGGGGCAAGGGCATGGATGGAGGCTGTGGGACTGAAGAGACAGAGGTGGTGGTGTCCTGGGAAGGACGCTGAGTTTGCCCTGAAGTTACTGTGACAATAAACATCAGAAAGGAAAAGAAACAGATCAATGTAAAAATAATGAACTATAGGCCAGGCGCGGTGGCTCACGCCTATAAGCCCAGCACTTTGGGAGGTCAAAGCAGGCGGATCATGAGGTCAGGAGATGGAGACCATCCTGGCTAACACAGTGAAACCCCATCTCTACTAAAAATACAACAAATTAGCCGGGATTGGTGGTACATGCCTGTAGTCCCAGCTACGCGGAAGGCTGAGGCAAGAGAATCGCTTGAACGCAGGAAGCGGAAGTTGCAGTGAGCTGAGATTGTGCCACTGCACTCTGGCCTGGGCGACAGTGCAAGACTCCATCTCAGAAAGAAAGAGAGAGAGAGAGAGGGAGGGAGGGAGGGAGGGAGGGAGGGAGGGAGAGAGAGAGAGAGAGAGAAAGAAAGAAAGAAAAGAAGAAAGAAAGAAAGAATGAACGAAGGAACTAGGCCGGGTACAGTGGCTCTCGTCTGTAATCCTAGCACTTTGGGAGGCCAAGGCAGGCAGATCACTTGAGGTCAGGAGTTCAAGACCAGCCTGGCCAACATGGCGAAATCCAATCACTACTAAAAATACAAAAATTAACTGGGTGTGATGATTCACGCCTGTAATCCCAGCTACCCGGGAGGCTGAGGCAGCGGAATCGCTTGAACCAGGGAGGTGAATGTTGCGGTTAGCCAAGGTCATGACACTGCACTCCAGCCTGGGTGACAAAGCGAGAGTGTCTCAAAACAAACAAAAAAGAACTAAATAGAGACCCTGACAGGTCACCATCACCAGTTACAGTGACATGTTCCCCGTCTGGAGTGGTTGAAACCCATGAAGGGAGCAAACAGGGTCCTGAGCAGCCAAGACAGATGTCACAAGCTCTATGCATGAAAGCTTATGCGCTTTACCCTGAACTGAACTCCTCTGTTCTCTGTACTCAGGATCCCTGCTTTTATAGACATTTCTAACAAATGGAGGCATCTGGTTTATAAATACACAAAAGAGTAGAAGCAACAAATCAGTCTCATTAAACTGCTTTGGGCCAACATTCTGACAGTGCTGAGAGGTGACAGGTAATAGTCTCCGTGAGGGATGAAACTGTTCATCTTTCGAGGGGTAGCCTGAGGCCTCCAGAAGCTCAGCAGCCTGGGGCTATGCAGTGCAGGGCAGAGTCACACCCAACAAGGCAGTGTCCTCTAAGCCCCTCCTCATTCTGCAGCTCAGTATGGGAATGGATGTTCATAGTGATTAACACTGCACGGTGATTAACACCGAATCGTGAAGAAAAGCTAAGTGACGTTCAAGACTCTCTGTTTAAGAAGATAAGGGCCAGATGCAGTGCCTCATGCTTAAAATCCCAGCATTTTGGGAGGCTGAGGCAGGAGGATTGCTGGAACCCAGGAGTTTGAGACCAGCCTGGGCAACATAGCAAGCTCCCATCTCTCAAAAAAATTAGCTGGGTGTAGTGGCACGTGCCTGTAGTCCCAGCTACTTGGGAGGCGGAGGCAGGAGGATCTCTTGAGCCTGGGAGGTCAAGGCTGCAGTGACCGGTGATTGTGCCACTGCACTCCAGCTCGGGTGACAGAGCAAAACCTCATCAAAATAAAAATAAATAAAGAAGATAAGGAAGTGTCTTATGCATTTTAAGTAAATTTTCCTCCAAAACTTAGTGGTAGCTTCCATTTCTGGCTTTCTGGGCACTTTGTTTACATGCTGTCATCTGGGAGGTTGCACAAGTTATTGTCATTTCAGAGATGAGGGCAGGTGACTCAGCAAGGGTCCCATGGCTAGTGAGTCAAAGGGCAAGTCTCAGTATCAAGGGTTCTGCAACCAGCTCCACTTCCCCACGCTGCTTCTCTCCAAGTAACTCAGGCCCCTGAATGCTTCAGATGCGTGCCACTGTCCTGATGTTACAAAATATCCCTTCCTCAGATGTCTCCTTTTCTCTGGTCTGTCACCACCCCCCTACCCCCACCCAAAGCAGCCTGGGGCTGCTGGGTGTGACTTTCATCCTTACCATATCTCTCCCATTAGCACACATCAGTGGTAGGGATCATTGATTGCACTTTGGTTCAAGCACCAGATTCCTCCAGATCAGTTCTTCAGGAAGAGATGGCCGAGCATTACTCCATCACACCCATAACCCAGAGTTAAACATTTACCAAGACGCAGTATGTCACAGCCGACTCTAGGACCAAACTTCCTGGGTTCAAATTCCAGCTCTGCTACATACTGCATAGCCTTGGGAAGGTCACTTAACCTGTCTGTGCCTTGATTTCCCCATCTATAAAATGCAGATAGTAGTAATATCTAATTCACAAGGTTGTCATAACCATCCAAAAAAGTTAATATGTGAAAAGTACTTAAAACAGTGCCTGGTGCTTAGTAGACATTTGACAAATATAAGTTATCATTGCTAATACAAAGCAGCTTATATGTATTATCTTCATAAGCTTATAAGCTATCTCAAATCCCCCCCTTTTTTTTTAAAGAATAATACTGTTTGTAAAAAATCTCTAATTGTAATTATCACAGCATCCTAGAAGATCAGTGTGAGTTTTCCCATTTTGTAGCTGAGACTCCTGAAGCACAGAGAAGCAAAGTGACATCCCAGGAAAGAGTGCCAGGAACTGGTAGAATCGGGAATTTTACCTGGGTCTAACTGGTGTTTGAGTTATAAGCTTTCCATTACATCATAACTACCTTTCTTAGTAAAAATGCTAAAGAGATTAACTTCCTTAAGAAAGTGAGTAAAAGAGTGTTCTGACAGCTTCTGACAACTGGAAGTCCCACTTTTTTTTTTTTTTTTTTTTTTTTTTAGACAGAGTCTCACTCTGTTACCCAGGCTGGAGTGCAGTGGTGCAATCTCGGCTCACTGCAAGCTCCGTCTCCTGGGTTCAGGTGATTCTCCTGCCTCAGCCTCCGGAGTAGCTGGGCCTACAGGTGTAAGCCACCATACTCAGCTAATTTTTGTATTTTTAGTAGAGACAGGTTTTCACCATATTGGTCACTCGTGACCTCGTCATCTGCTCGCTTCGGCCTCCCAAAGTGCTAGGATTACAGGCGTGAGCCACTGTGCCCAGCCTGGAAGTCCCACTTTCAAATCTCACTTTGAGAGATTGAATCACCTGATAGTAGGAAGTTTCAGAACCTGAGAAGGCAAGTTCAGAAGGAAGGATTGGACTTCCATTTTTCAATAAGAGATGCCTGAGAGGCAAGCGTTGTCCATTGTCACTGTTCATGGGTATTCTGATGATCTATTGCTACGTAACCAATCATCCCAAATCTCAGTGGCTGAAAATAACTATAATCATTTTATTACCTCTCACAGCTCTGGGGGCTGGCCTCAGCCGGGTGCTTCTCACGCAGGGTCTTTCATGCAGTTGCAGTCTGGGGTTGGAGGCATATGGACAGTCTCCTCATTCACATGTCTGTTGGCTGGTGCTGATTCTCCTAACGGGGAATCACCAGCCAGAACAGCTGCCCGTGGCCTCTCCGTGTGGCTTGGGCTTCCTCACAGTATGGTGGCTGGATTCCAAGAGCAAGGGTTACAAGATCATAGGTTAGAAGTGCATGGCATTTTTCTGACCTAGCTGTGGAAGTCACATAGTGTCTCTTTTGCAATGACTTCCACTCATCAAAGTAGTCATAAAGTTTCTTCCACTGAGGTACAAGGAGAGGTGACATAGACCTCTCCTGGACTCAGTGGGAGGAGTGTCAGGGAGAGCATGTGAGATGAGATATACTTTGAAAGTACAATCTTCCTCACAGGCAGGCTCTCCTGGGAGAACTTGCCATTTGGAGGAGAAAGGTGACGAATAGCAAATTTAGGCTCTAACAAGGACCCCTCCCTGTAGTCACGTCTGATGGTAGTTCCTTCAGGGAACTGGCCAAAAGAGACACGGTTGGCAGTAAGATTTACTGCTCTGCCAAAGCTGTCATTGAAATAAATAGGATTAGGTCTGCAATGACTTCATCATCTGGACTGTTCTAACAACAGGTAATTTGCCGCCGTGCTGTGACCAGCAAAGCCGCCGGGGCATGTAGTGGGAATGCCTGGTCACCTGAGAAGTGTTTCCATCCTCTGGAAATCTTACAGGTCTTTGACCTTGTCCACAAGCAGACATATCTTACTTCCTCTTCTCACCAGCTTCTTTTATGCAAACAAAAACTGGAAGCAATTTTGCTTTTGAAGCTCCTGAGTCAGCCGAAGCCCCAGGAAAAGTCCTGGTTCTTCCCCCAGCCTCTCTCCGTGAGGTCCCCGTCCCAAGCCTGAGAGCTCTGGAAATCCAGTTAAAACAGTTGAGAGTTTTCCTGCCAGACAGCACAAGTGTGCTGGGGCCTGGCTCCCAGGGGCCCTAGGCCCAGCCTTGAGGCAGGCTGTTGCTCTGTGCTAGACTCAATACAGTGCTGGCCCAGCCTAGCAGGCCCTGCTAAAGGGTGACTCTGAAGATGTGGAGCACGGGCCCTGGGATGGTGGGAAGCCCTCCTGTGCAGCTGGTCCTGTCCATCACTCCCTGGCTCCCCAAACAAGCCAGCTGCTAGCTTCTTCTGCTTCTGTCACCTCCAGCTCCTGTCCCACTATAGAAAGCACAGCCTCCTCAACCTGGTATCCAAGACCCTTCCATGCAGGCCAAACTGATGCCATTCTAGGCCCGCCTTGCCTGTGCAGTCAGGGGCAGGGCTGGCCTTCCACAAAAGCCACAGAGCAGAACCCCGCTTCACCACGTCCGTGACGCTCACACTCCCAGGTGTGCTTTCTGCTCACTGGGGCTGTGGGGTGAGGCTACAAGTGAGCAGAGGGCTTAAGGAGGGGGCAGGGCTTAGGCCCTTGAGTCGGGGACTGCTGTGGCTGCCCTCGGATGTGAGCTCACTTCCTCTGGGCTGCCTCTCCTGACCTGTGGAAGCTCATCCCACTGTGGGCCTTCCTGATCCACAGAGCGTTCCTCTACGTAGTGAATCATCCCTGTGAATTCTCAGTATAGAGCAGTAATGAAATCCAGACATTTCCCCAACTCCTGGGCAGGTGACTCTACCCGGAATATCCAGAACTACAGAAATGCTAACAACTGCCACCATTTATGGAGGATTTACTATATGGCACTTACAATACCAAAAGCTTTATTCTCAGTTTTTTGGGTTTTTTTTTTTTTTTTTTTTTGAGATGGAGTTTCGCTCTTGTCCCCCAGGCTGGAGTGCAATGGTGCAATCTCGGCTCACTGCAACCTCTGCCTCCTGGGTTCAAGCAATTCTCCTGTCTCAGCCTCCCAATTAGCTGGGATTACAGGTACGTACCACCATGCCTGGCTAATTGTATTTTTAGTAGAGATGGGGTTTCACCATGTTGGCCAGGCTGGTCTCAAACTCCTGACCTCAAGTGATCCACCCGCCTCAGCCTTCCAAAGTGTTAGGATTACCGGCATGAGCCACCACACCCGGCTGGTATTCTCAGTTTTTAATCCTTACAAGAACCTGTTCTACAGATGAGAAAACTGAGGCTCAGAGAAGTTAAATAAATGTTCTATTGTGTCACAACAGTACATTTTGCAGCCACCACATGAATTCAAATCTGTCTCTTTGCAAACTATAGACTAGAAGCTATGAAGTGTTTCTGATGTATTCTGGGCACGGCAGACAGCCCCTGAGTCCATGAAGTCACCTAACCTGGGAGACTCCCATTTCATCCTCGATCCCCTTTATGGGGCAGAACCAGAACCATGGGGCTAGGTCGAGGGAGGGGACAGGGAAAGCAGCGGGCAGACAGGCTTTGGCTGGCTAGGAAGAGGATCTCCCCACCATGGAGGCCCAGCTGAAGCTGAGTATTTCCCTGATGGCCATCTAGAGTGGACAGGAGTCAGGCCTCAAACATTAAAGGGTCAAAGATGAAATGGGATTTCCAAAGATGACTCCACCAGGCTAGGGGTGCACCAAATGAGGGGTGCTGCTGCCCTCTACCGCCCAAGAGATCTGAGATATCTCTTCACCTCCAGCCCCCACCAGAAGTACCTTTCTTTATACAGCAAAAAGTGCATAGACTTTAGGGTCAAGTCCCTGATCTATGACTTACTAGTTGTGTGACCTCAGGAAAGTCACTTAACTTCTCTGAGTCTCAGTTTCCTCCCCTGTGAGTGGGGATAATACCCATCTGTCAAGGTGGTATATTGTCACCCTGCTGTGGTTGTTGTGAGGACTGGGGATCTTGGGTATGAAGTACTAAGTGCCCAGAAGGCACAATGACGCTGGCGCCACCGTCCTGACTCCCTCGAAGGGCAGGACCCCATAATTGTGCATAATTGTGTCAAACAGACCCAGGTCAGAGTGTACAGAAGCTGCTCTGTGAGGACCCTGCACGGTCAGCTGGATTTCCCAGTGAGGCATGTATGAGGCTTGCTAATAGGGCCCCAGGTGGCTGGCAGACACTGCCAGTGGGCGATGGCCACCATGGGGCTAGGGGTGCTTCGATGAGTTCAACGAGGAAGAGACCTTTATCTGCCTGGAAGAGGGGCCTCGAAGGAGCAGGAAACATGGGTCCAGGGGAAGGGAGGGAGGTAGGGCAGTCCCCTTCCAGCAGCACGTAGCTTGGAGGTGGGACTTAGCCTAGCAGGCTCCAAGGAGAGCACCAGAGCAGCTGGCTGTGGGCAAAGGGAGACAAGAGCAAGAGCTGGGAAGCCCAGGCTCAACCTTGGGCATGACCAGTGTCTGGCAGGGTTGGGCCAGGGGCACAGACAGCCCCAGGGCTCAGGACTCTGGGAACCAGAGTGGGGACGAGAACTACCAATCAGGGAATGCCCGCAAGATTCAGAGGGTTGTGGCCTACATCTCCTCAGGTAACTCTCACAACAACTCCACTAAAGCAGGTGCTGCGATCCTGTTTTACAGTGTTCCAGAGCAGGAAATCAGGCTGGAGAGAATACCTGGCTTGGCCCCAGGCCTCACTGAACCCAGGACTGTCTACCACTTTCCATTGCACCAAGCAGAGAAGAAGAGTGAGTGGGCTGGCTGGAGCAAGGTCTTGTTTTTCTGGAACCCAACCCAAGAGACCTTTGTGTGAGAACTGGTGAGAGCGCCCTGCCCTCTCCCAGGGCCCTAATGGGGCGGGAGTGCCGGGCAGGAAAGGCAGGTTTCCTGCAGCCTCAGGCCCCGGATCAGCCAGGCCAGACTGAGTCTTTCTGGCACAGCAGGCTTGTTCTCAGAGCAGCAGCTTCACTGCCCCTAGGCAGGAGTGCCCACCCCCGTGACCCTTGGTTTCCCACACTCAGAGTCACTGATGGGTCAACACATAGAAGCCACCTTCTCCCAAAGATGTGGTGGAAAGAATGATGGGATTGTCAGATGCAGGTTCTGACCCCCTCCTCCAAGCGGCTTCCTCCACTCACCATCATCCTTCTCCAGATGGGGGAAGGTTGTTCTGAGGAGGGGAGGCAGCAGCACAGGTCGGGAGCCCTGCATGTCTGCTTATGGGAAAAAGGGGTTCCCGAGAGCCCCCTCAACGATCAAAAGACAGAAGTCTGGAAACCCATGGAGTGAGGGAGAACACAGGAGAAGTGGCCACTGTGGGATCGCTGAGGTTCTTCCAGAAGTGTCCGTCAGAGGCTGCCCTGGTGTCTGGTCCTCAGTAGCCCCCTCCGCCCCAGCTCCCCAGTGCGGACTGGCAAGGCTAAAGGCCACGTTCCCACGCTGCTCCGGGAGGCTGGCCAGGCCCCGCCAGCGCCTTTCACAGCCCAGCCCAGAGCACCTCAGGGTTTGAACTGAGGGGAATCAGTCAGGTTCAGTTACCTGCTGGGAAGGCTCATGCAAATCAATGGAAGCCTCATGCTTACGGCAATGGCCGGGGACAGACGTGCAGTCCCTTTCCAACCAGGCAACCTCCTGTGGGCTCCTGGTGAAAATAGAGAGGTGTCCCCACCACCCGCACCGAAGAGCTTGCTCTCAAGACCTTCAGGCCATAGCCCCAACTGGGAGTGGGGAGGGAGTGGGGATGGGCCAAAGAGATATGACCTAACCAGGGACTGGACCTGGCTATTCATTCACAAATACAAGCATGTCTGAGTGTCTACCACCTTCTGGGTGCGTGGTTGGCCCAGGGTATGGTAGCTATTGAACACGGCCTAGAACCGACGGGAGCAAGAGAGTTGTGGGCCCCATGGTCTGTACAGTAAGGGAGAGGGCTAGACGGGGGGGCCTTGACAGCTCTGGCAGTATGTGGTTTTTGGCTATCATTTTCTGGCCTCTGCTGAAGCCTTGACTAGGGTAGGCCTGAATGTTGCGTCTACCTAGGAAAAGAGACCCCAGATAGCCCAAGCCACCTGGCTGTCATGGGGTCAGTGACAATATAGCTGTCAATCCATTCACAGGCCACTGTGGTCAGGGAGGAGAGGTCACAGTGTCTGGATTAAACTCACATTTGCAGATGGTGACACTCTAGGGCCCCTGCGTTATGACACTTAAGCAATTGCTTGGCCGGAAGAACCCAATAGCCTAAGATGAAACCTCCAGACCACAGCCCTGCCCCAGGGATCCCTCGCTTGGTGTAGCCAGAATAAGGAAGGACTTGCCTTCAGGCCTCCCATCCTGCCATTGCCATGGAGCCAGGGACTTGAGAGTTTCAGCACTTTAGAAGCATCTGGATGAAGCCTTCCAACCGGAAATCCAGGCAAGGCCTCAATCGGTGGGGCAAGGGCCGCTGGTCAAGGCCATCCTGCTAGATGGGACCAGGCAGGGCCAATGCACAGCACAGCTTCTGTGGCCCCCATGAGAATCTCGGGTGTCCTGGAGACTGGGCTTCTGGCCTCCTGGCTGCCCTCTGCACCCACCCTGCCTGCCACCATTTTCATCCCTCCACAGGAGGCTTCTGGGAACCTCCACTCCTCTGCACACAAGCAGAGGGACGAGAGCGAGGAACAGGAAGGGCCACAGATTTCTCAGGCATGGGAGAGGCAAAGGCCCCCAAAAGGAGGGCTGAGGCTGTCAAGGTGGGGCCAAGGCTGGGTGTGCCCTGCCTGAGGGATCTGCTCTGAGCCAGCACAGAACCTGATCATCAAAAACCTGAGAGATAAGCCACAGGCAGATAAGAAGCTGCATTAAGCTGCAAACCTAACAGCCTCAAGACTCAGTTTCCTCCTGCACCACATAGACAGAGAAGCCCGGGTGACTGCCGGGGGTTCTTCAGCTGGGGGTGAGAGGTCCTCGCAGAGTGACCTTGTTAGAAAGCATATGGAGTGGGCGGGGAGTGTCCAGGACACTGAGGCAGCTGGGTAGCAGTGCCAGGGCTGACCCTTGCCTGCAGTGTGACCTGGGCAAGC
Source organism: Mandrillus leucophaeus (assembly GCF_000951045.1). Lineage (NCBI taxonomy): Eukaryota > Metazoa > Chordata > Mammalia > Primates > Cercopithecidae > Mandrillus > Mandrillus leucophaeus. Next base: position 1,038,225 of record NW_012100543.1, on the reverse strand, counting down.
TCAGCCATAAAATGGGCCCATGATGCCCATCCTCCTCCCAGGCTCGGGGGAAAATCAGGTAGGCCAAAAGAAGTAGACCTAGGGGGTGAACAGCAGGCTGCTGTGTACGTGTGTGTGCATGCACATACACACACACACACACACACAATACATACGCATACCCATGCATGCACACATACACAAACATACATCCATGCATACGTACATACACACAGACACACATGCATACACATACATGCATGCACATACACACACACACATATATGCATAGACACACGTGCATGCACATACATATATGTAAACATACACACATACACATGCATGCACACGCAAATATACACACACGTACACATACATACACATACGCACAGATAAACATATGCATGCGCATACATATGCATGCACACACATATGCATGCATACACACATGCATACACACATACATATACACATGTGCAAGCATGCACATATACATACACACATAGACATGCATGCACACACATATACATGCATACACATACTTATACACACGTGCATGCACACACATATACATGTATACACATACATACATATACACACGTGCATGCACACACATATACATGTATACACATACATACATGCACACACATATACATGCATACACATACTTATACACACGTGCATGCACCACATATACATGTATACACATACATACATATACACACGTGCATGCACACACATATACATGTATACACATACATACATATACACACGTGCATGCACGCACATATACATGCATACATAGACACACATGCATGCACACACAGACACAGACACACACCGGAGGAATTCTCACCCTATTGTTAGTATATTATTTGGGTCCAGCAGTCAATTGTTCTATAACATCCACAGTCAGTATCAAGATAATGTTTCCATAGCCACTGTTATTTACTGAATTGTGTCCCCCCAAAATTGTATGTTGTAGCCCTAACCTCCTTGTACCTCAGAATGTGACTGTATTTGGAGATGGGGCCTTTAGAGAGGTGGTGAAGTTCAAATGAGCCTGTTAGGGTGAGGCCCTAATCCAATGAGACCGGTGGTCTTATAAGAAAGGGAAAGGCCACAGGAGGGCACAGCAAAGAGGCAGCTGTGGCCGTCTGGAAGCCACGGAGAGAGGTCTCAGAAGGGACCAAACCCAAAACACCTTGATCTTGGACTTCTAGCCTTCAAGCTGTGAGAAAATAAACTCCTTTGTTCAAGCTGCCCAGCCTGCGGTACTTCATTATGGCGAGGGCTGACACAGTCACTCAGGGGCATCCGGCTCAGCCCCCGGGTCTCTCCTCTTGTCTTGGCTTCTCCTCAAGGCATCCCCACAGGCAAGCCTTCCTTGGACCCTTGCTCTGCTGGGCAGGGTCATGCTCCTCTCCCAGCCCTGACTTTTGGGGTGGGGTCACCCTCATCATCTCCAGCCCCCCTATTTCCCTGGCACCGCAGCCTCACTCTGCTCTGCAGCCCGCAGCAGCTGCCTTCTCCTGTCCAGGAGGGCTGAGGCCAGCAGGGGCTCTCCTCATTGGTGTCGCTTCTGGGCCCTCTGTCACTTGATCTCAGTCTTCCTCCCGGCTCACAACCAGGTGGAGGACAACTTCAGGAGGGCTCGGCAAGTGCTCCCGTGGCTGGCTTCTCAGATTTCTTCTAGAAATCTGACTGGGGTTTCCATTCTTCATCCAGCTGACCAGGCACTGAGAAGGAGCCTGGAGGTGGAGGTCAGGAGCAGCTCGAGGAGCAGGAAGAGCCCAGAGGTGGAGGTCAGGAGCAGCCGGAGGAGCAGGAGGAGGCACAGAGGTGGAGGTCAGGAGCAGCCGGAGGAGCAGGAGGAGGC
>NW_012100543.1:991164-1035596 GCF_000951045.1 Mandrillus leucophaeus | reverse complement strand
GAGGTGGAGGTTAGGAGCAGCTGGAGAAGCAGGAGGAGCCCAGAGGTGAGGTCAGGGGCAGCTGGAGGAGCAGGAGGAGCCCAGAGGTGAGGTCAGGGGCAGCTGGAGGAGCAGGAGGAGCCCAGAGGTGAGGTCAGGGGCAGCTGGAGGAGCAGGAGGAGGGCAGGGTGGCTCATCTCTCCTCTGGCCAGGACCCGGGCCACATCCCTTCGGCCCAATCCCTGAACCGGGAGCTCTGCTGGAAACAGCTGTCCCCGCTCAGTGTGGCTGCTGACTGGCTGACCTCCTGGCCCAGCAGTCCCCAAGGTGGCCTTTCCACTTGGGGGCAGAAAGCTCAGCCCAAGGTCCAGAGCCTCATCACTGTGGTGGGAACGAGCACTGGGCCACAGCACTGCTCCTGCCTCTGCGGGGTCCCTGCCGGGCTGGAGAGGAAGTGGGTGTTTTCGCCTGTGGGTGGGTGCTTGTTCAAGGTGCACATTCATCTGTTTATTCGATAGGAAAGTATGAAGCAGCTTTCTGTGCCAGGCACCGTGCTAGCTTTGCCCCGGGATGGGTGAGGAAGCTGTGGAAAGAGCCTGTTGTTCGTGCAGGCACGGATGACTAACGTGAGAGATGAAGAAGCCTTTTCTCTGGAGGCAGGTGGGTGCCAGATGATGTGGGAGAGAGACACACATACACCCCAATAAAACTCCATCTGAGCAGCTCTTTGTGCCTGTGCTGGGTCCCAGGACAGCCTGTTTGTCTTCCAAGTACATTTGGGGCCAGGCCCAGCCCCACACTGTGTTATTTTGTGTTCCCGGGTCCACCGTGTGGTTCCTCTACCTCATGCTGGGGTGGGAGGGATGTGAAGAGAGCTGAGCAAGCAAGGACTGAGAATCCCATGCAATTATCCCACACGCAGGTATCCCACCCCAGGTAGCTCCTCTGCCACTGAAAGGGTTTCTTGAGCGCTGAACACACCAGGAGCCAGCAGGGGTGGCACAGACGTCTCTGTGGGTGAGTCCAAGATCAGCAGAGACCGGCAGATGTGTTGATGCTCCCAGCCCAGAAACAGGGACACCCTGGCCCAAGGCCTGAGTCCCATATTTCCACAGGACAGACTCATCCTCTCGATCAGGCCCAAGCTCTGGGTTACCTAGGAACTACTTGTCTTAACTGTCCGCCTCCTCTGTGCCCACACCCATGTGTGGACAGAAACACACGTGCCAGCTTTCTCACTTCATGGCACCCTCTCCAATATCCCTGGGATTTTCACTCTGCCTTCTTCTCTCTCCTTTAATGTCTTTGTGCTCTGGAACCCATCCCTTTGCCTTGGAAAGGTCATTCCCTTGAAATTACCTCATTATCTTCCTATATCATTTCCCTGTCTCTATAGGGCCTTTCCCATCAGCATAAACCCATGCTCTAGGAGCGCCCATCTCCTGAAAACAAAAATCAGAACAAAAACACAACGGAGGCTTGGTGCAGTGGCTCACACCTGTAATTCCAACACTTTGGGAGGCCAAAGTGGGTGCATCACTTGAGGTCAGGAGTTCAAGGCCAGCCGGGCTGACGTGGTGAAACCCCATCTCTACCAAAAATACAAAATTAGCCGAGCATGGTGGCACATGCTTGTAATCCCAGCTACTCGGGAGGCTGAGGCAGGAGAATCCCTTGAAACTGGGAGGCAGAGGTTGCAATGAGCCAAGATCATGCCATTGCACTCCAGCCTGGGTGACAAGAGTGAAACTCCGTCTCAAAACACACACACACACACACACACACACACACACACACGAAATCTTCCCTCTGAGGTCCCTTTCCTCAGCAGTTGCTGTTTCATTCTCTGCTCTCCTCCACAGTGCGATGGCTTCCCACACACTCCACACTCACCACGCTCACAAACTCACTCCCCCTCTCCATGCTCACCCCATTGGGCTCCCCTTGCCTCCAATCCACTAAAACTGCCCAAGTCCCAGTGCTTTGAGAGGTTGAGGCAGGAGGATCGCTTGAGCCCAGGAGTTCAAGACCAGCCTGGGCAACATAGCAAGACCCTATCTCTACAAAAAATTTTAAGAAAATTAGCCAGGCATGGTGGCGCACACCTGCAGTCCCAGCTACTTGGGAGGCTGAGGTGGGAGGACCACTGAAGCCCAGGAGTTTGAGGCTGCAGTGAGCTATGGTTACTCCAGCCTGGGTGATAGCACAAGATCCTGTCAGAGAAGGAAGGAAGGAAAAAGGAAGGAAGGAAGGAAGGGAGGGGGGGAGGGAGGGAGGGAAAAGAGGGAGAAAGAAAGAAGAGAAAGAGAGGGAGGGAGAGAGGGAGGGAGGGAAGGAGGGATAGAGGGAGAGAGAGAAAGAAAGACAAAGAGGGAGAAAAAGAAAGAAGGAAAGAAGGAAGGAAGGAAGGAGGGAAGGAAAAAAGGAAAGAAAAGAAAAGAAAAAGAAAGAAGGCCGGCCAGGCACAGTGGCTCATGCCTGTAATCCCAGCACTTTGGGAGGCCAAGGAGGGCAGATCACAAGGTCAGGAGTTCGAGACCAGCCTGGCCAATATGGTGAAACCCCGTCTCTACTAAAAATACAAAAATTAGCTGGTCGTGGTGGCTAAAAATACAAAAATTAGCTGGTCATGGTGGCAGGCACCTGTAATCCCAGCTACTTGGGAGGCTGAGGCAGAAGAATCGCTTGAACCCTGGCGGTGGAGGTTACAGTGAGCCAAGATTGCGCCACTCTACTCCAGCCTGGGCGACAGAGCGAGACTCCATCTCAACAAACAAAAAAAAAGAAAAGAAAAGAAAGAAAAAGAAAAAAGAAAAAGAAAAGGAAGGGAAGGGAAAGGAAAGGGATGGGGAAGGAAAAGGGAAAGGGGAAGAGGAAGAGGAAGGGGAAAGAAAGGGAAACTCTGCTCTGGTCAAGGTCTCCAATAATGTGGTTGTTGTTGAAGCCTGTGGTCACTTCTCTGTCAATGCACCGGATCCATCAGCAGCATTTGAATAGTTGGCAGTGTCTCATCATTGAAATGATCTCTTGGTTTCAGAGAAAACAACCTCCTTACTTTTCTTCTCTCTCTTTGCCCATCTCAGGCTCTTCTGTTGGTTTCCATCAACCTCTATATGTCCTCGTGTGTGTCCGGCTTGGTCACAGGCCTTCTATTATTTTCTAGACACTCTTGAACTAGATGAGCTTTTGGAGGCTTTGAAAACCATCCACCTGCTCAGGCCTCCCACACTTGCGTCTTTAGCTCTGACCTTTCCACTGAGCTACAGGCTCACACCTATTTGTCATCTCTATTTGGATATCTACCAGGTATTTCAAAATTAACATAGATAAGATAGAACTTTCGATTTCTGTCCCCACCTCAACCTTTCCCATCTTGCTAACTGGCACCAGCACACACTCCATTTCTCAAGACTAGAAGGCCTCCTGGAGCTCCTCCTCTTCCTAGCCACCTGAGATTCATCGCCAAGTCCCACAGACTCAACTCAGTATGTCCCAAGCCCCTTCTTTCTTCTCTATCTCTGTCACTGCCACGTTAGTCTGAGCCATCACCTGTCATATCCACATGGCTGTTAGAGCCTCCCAATTGTCCCGTGCTTGTTCCCCAAAGTCCATTCCACCTGTAACAGCCAGGATGATCTTTTAAAAAAACTTTTTTTTTTTTTTTGAGACAGAGTCTTGCCGTGTTGCCTAGGCTGGAGTGCAGTGGCATGATCTCGGCTCACTGCAACCTCTGACTACTGGGTTCAAGGGATTCTCCTGCCTCAGCCTCCTGAGTAGCTGGGATTATAGGCACCCACCACCATGCCTGGCTAATTTTTGTATTTTTAGTAGAAATGGGGTTTTGCCATGTTCGCCCGGCTGGTCTTGAACTCCTGGCCTCAGGTGATCCACCCACCTTAGCCTCCCAAAGTGCTGGGATTACAGGCGTGAGCCACTATGCCCGGCTGATCTTTTAAAATTTTAAATAAGATGGATCACTTTCCTACTGTTACTTGAGTAAAGCCTAAAGTCCTTGCCACGGCCTGCAATTCAGTGCAAGGCACCTGCCTCTCTGACTTCAACTTCTCCAACTCCTCCCCTTCATCGACCTTCATCCTCTTGCTCAAACTTGGGAAGTAGGAGATAGTTCCACTTTAGGAAGAGCTCTCCAGCTTGTCCTTCTGCCTAGAATATTCTTGCCCAGATTTGTGCACATCTCAGCTCAAACACCAGCTCTTAAAGAAGAGGCTCTCTCTCACCCCCCAGGCTCTCCTGGCTGCATCACCCTGATTTGTTTGATTATCAGTGAAATGTGTGTTCTGAGCATTTGTTTACTTGCTTCTTGTTTCTCCCCCTACTAAGCTGGAAGCTCCGTGAGAGCAGAGGCCTCCTCTGTCATGTTCCCTGCAGTGTTTCCTGCATTGAGAGCAGTGCCTGGTACATTAGCTGGGGCTGTTGAAGAAATGAGCAAACCAAGACCAGGTAGTGGGGACAGCCCCAGGGGCTCCCAATCTGAAGAAGCGATGGAGACAAACTGATATCTGTAACATGCAGCTCCATGGATACTTTGCTCCATGGCAGACGGGGACTGCAGGAGCCTTGACCATGTGATTCTACCCCGCATGCATCGGAGGCGGTGCAGGGGAAGGTTCCTAAAGAAGTTGTGTCCAAGTTGAGACCTAAAGGATAAGGAGGTAGGTGCAGGGCAGGGAGAGGGTCATGTCCCAGGCAGAGACACTTGAATGTACAAAGAGCCAGAGGAAGTGACAGCACAGTGAGGATTCAGAAAACAGCACTTACAAATCATCTAGCCTGCCCAACAGAGAAGGGCTGTCCCTCTTCCTCCTGGAGACACTTGGAAGAGCGGAGGGGACTCTGCCCAGGCCATCCCACCTGGGCGGGGGAGGCAGAAATAAAAAGACCCAGATTTCTGTTGAAGAGACAAAGCTGAACCATGGAAGTAAAGGAAGTCCCAGCCCAAGACCAAACTGCAAGACCATGGCACCCAGTGCAGAGGGCACGGCTGGGTCCCTCCGCCACATACAAGCCTGGGCTCTGGGGCTCCTGCCAGCCCTGCAGAGACTTGTCCCTGAACTGGTCCTGACTCCTGAAGAGCCTGTCTTTCTGCTCACTCATCCCTCATTCACTCACCACACACGCAGCCATGCACATCACCTCTGCTCTGGTCACATGCACACGCCCACACCTACCCTCAGGATCTCAGGTGGGCGCCTGTATCGTCACACACACACTCCACCCCACGTAATGAGCCCAGTGTGCACATCCTCACAGCTAGCCTGATGCACTTCTGCTCCTAGAAGCTCCTGAGCTACTTGGGAGGGGATCACATAGTTTCCAAAAACCATCCCCCACCTCCAATTTATAATAGTACACACAAACCTGTATAAGGCAACGTAATCTGAACTATATATACTACATGATGGGGTGATTTGAGTAGACTTCTTGGAAAACGAGAATTTGAGCTGGGTATTTTTTTTTTTCTTGCTCTGTCACCCAGGCTGGAGGACAGTGGTGCAATCATAGTTCACTGCAGCCTCTATCTTCTGGGCTCAAGCAATCCTCCCACCTCAGCCGCCAAGTACCTGGGACTACAGGCACATGCCACCATGTACAGCCAATTGTTTTTAATTTTAGTACAGAAAATGTCTTGCTATGCTGCCCAGGCTGGTCTTGAACTCCTGAGCTCCAGTGATCCTCCCACCTCAATCTCCCAAAGTGCTGAGGTTATAGGCATGAACCATCGCTGCACCCAGCCTAAGCTGAGTCTTAAAGAGAGTCGTAGAATAGTGAAAATGAAGAGAAAAGATTTTTTATTGTTCTTATTTTATTTTATTTTTAGAGATAGTGTCTCACTTTGTTATTCAGGCTGGAGTGCAGTGGCACAATCATGGCTCACTGCAACCTCGAACTCCTGGCTCGAGGCTCAAGCAATTCTCCTACCCCAGCCTCCCGAGTAGCTGGGACTGAAGACATGCACCACAACACCTGGCTAACTTTTTAAGTTTTTGTAGATATAGGGTCTCACTATGCTGTTCTTGAACTTCTGGGTTCAAGCAATCCTCCTGCCTGGGCCTTCCAAAGGGCCAGGATTACAGGCATGAGCCACCATGCCTAGCCTAGATTTCTTAAGACAATTAGTTAGGCTCCTCAGGCTACAAAAAAGATAACATGTTGGTTCGTGGAACTGAAACGTCAGGGTTGGTCTGACTTCAGGCAATGCTGGATCCAGAGGCTAGAATAATGTCAACATTCTGCCTCTCATATATATATATATATATATATATATATATATGCTCATATATATATATATATGCTCATATATATATGCTCAAATATATATATATATGCTCATATATATATATATATGCTCAAATCACCCCATCATGTAGTATATATAGTTCAGATATACACACACACACACACACACACACACACACATTTCCCAAGTGGGCTCTTATTAGATGGGAGGCCAGACTGACCTTAGCAATTCAACTGACAGAAGGTGTCTTTCCTGAGAGCTCCAGCAGAAAAGTCTTGGAGGACTCTGATTAGCCTAGTCTGAGGTCGCATGCCCACTTCTGAACCAATCTATATAGTCGGGGATGGGGAGTCTTTGACTGGCTAGGCCTAAGGCAGTGTACTGACTTCTCAATAGGCTATCCCTGTCCAAATCACATGGCATGGGTTTCCTAAGGGAAAGGGCTCTGTTGTCAGAAGTGGGTAATGAGTACTAATCAACAGAGGTCAAATGTCTCTGCTTTAAATAATAGTCTTTCTGCTGGTTATAGCACACCACACTTTTTCATGCTTCCACATAATTTATCCAGTTTAATTATCAAGAACTAATCTTGAGTCAGGCGTGGTTACTGCCTGCATTTCACTATAGGGAAAGGGCACTTCCAGATATTAAACTTGATTTTTCTGCTCTACTATAATAGGGGCTGTCTTTGAGCCATCTATTCGGGAAGGACACATGGCCTTGGAGCCCCTGGGTAAAAAGTCTCCTCTAGAGAGTGTCGAGGCGGGAGGTGGGGGATTAGCTCTGGATGTACTGATGTTGAGGTGCTTTTGGGAGGAGCAAGTGGAACAGCCCAGAAGGCAGTTCTGTATAGTAGACTGGAGTTTCCCTTGCAACAGCCAGACCACCACTGCCGTGCTGAGAGCTTCTTTAACTCTGTGCGTTAAAGTGACCAGTCAAGGGGCATCCATTCAGAGAACAGTGGGGCCAAAACCCTGAGCGCAGGCACAGTGTGCAGAGAAGTGGGGGTGAAAAAGTGTGATATATAAGCAGATCTGCCTGGGCTTGGCTCCTGCTGTGCTAGGAACACCGAGCCAAGATCAGCCCCAGGACCTACTTATCCCAGTGGAAAGGACCATGAGACGTGGATCTATCACTGACCAATCACTTCTCTCCTTGGTGCCTCAGCTGTGCCTTTAACACTCTGTCATGCTTGACAGCTGGCCTCCAGTGATGAGCCCCAGTGAAGCACACTCATGGCATTCATACGCTGATGTAGTCCCCTCCCACACTGAACCTAGGCTGGCCTCTGACACACACTATCCAACAGAATGTGGTGGAAGTGATACCATGCCAGCTTCAGGTTTAGCCTTTAAGAGGAATGCTAGGCTAGGTGCGGTGGCTCATGGCTGTAATCCCAGCACTTTGGGAGGCTGCGATAGAAGGATTGCTTGAAGCCAGGAATTTGTGGTCAGCCTAGGCAACATAGTAAGACCTCCATCTTCACAAAAAATTTAAAACTCAGCCAGGTGTAGTGGTGCATACCTGTGGTCCCAGCTACTCTGGAGGCTGAGGTGGGAGGATCACTTGAGCCCAGGAGTTCAAGGTGGCAACGAGCCATAATCATGCCACTATACTCCAGCCTGGATGACAGAGTGAGACGCTGTCTCTAAAAACTAAAGACAAACAAAAAGGTGAAATGGAAGCTTCTATTAATACTTCTTTCTTTCACTTGGAGAGCCCTGAGTCACCATGAAAGATTTCTGGCCACCCTACTGAAGAGACCACATGGAGAGGCCACATGGAGAGGAGGAGAGGTTCACTGATCCAGCATTTTAGTTGAACTTCCAGCTGACTGCAGCCTCAGGCTTTATCTGAATGCACCTGCATAAGAGACTCCTAAGCAAGACCGGCAAAAGAACCACTCGGCTGATCCCAGACAATCCACAGAACCATGAGACAGATAATAAAATGGTGGTGGTTTTAAAGCCACTGAGCTTTGGAGTGGTTTGTAATACAATGATAGATAACAAAAGCAATCTCCCTGATGGTAAGGCTGGCTGGCATTCCTGAGCCTTGTGCCACCTTCCTCCCAGCTCCCAAGAATTGACACTGTTAAGTCAGGTCAGGTCTTGGTTAATGACCAAGTTAATAATCAAGTTAATAACCATTCCAAGCAGGCAGGCCAGTTTTTAGGACAAATACAGGAAGGGTATATACTTCCTGTCTGATCCTAGTCCTGAGATTCCAGAAGACACAAAAACCCAGTTCCCGCGGGGCTGGAGACAAAGGCAGAGGGGCTGACTGGGTACCCAGCTCCATTCTCTGGGTGCTGACCCCAAGCAGCAGCTCGTTAGGCTCAGATGTCTTTCAGGTGTCCTTGCATGGCCCTGAGATTGAAGCCTGTGCTATAACAGAATAGTTAATCCATCTCCCAGCATGGATCATGGGAGAAGCGGGTCAACTGAGCATAGCTTTGCCATTGCGGCCAAGTCCAGATTCCCCTGTGATTCCCACCACACCAGGTGTGGTCCTGCTGCTGCTCTGACTCCCATCTGCTGGCAGGTCTGAACCCACCCCTCCGATTGTAATCACTTCTCTGCTCTAGGGAACCCTCCCTTCTCTTTCTCCCAGATCCCCAGGGTCACAGGGCCATTGTCATATGCAGCCTGTAGTCACTGAAATGTGTCCTGTGTGACTCTTGTCCCACTACTGGGCCATGAGCTTCTAGAGAGCAGAGACTAAAGCCTCATTTTTCCCTCTAATACACTCATTAGTAAATGTATTCAGTCCTTCATTCACTCAACAACCTACTCCATGCCAGGCTCTATGTTAGGGGCAGAGGACATAAAGCTAAAAAATAATGTCCCTGCAGCGCAGTCATATTTGGTCCAGTTGGACAGGCGTGGAACTTGGCAGTGATGACACAGTCATGTAATTGCTAGGATGGAGGTGTGTATGTAATGTGGTGAGGGCACAGAGAGTGCCAAGGCAGCCCTGGGACCGGGCGACAGGCAAAATTCCTTAGTGATCATTCTAGGCCAGACTCTGGTCTAAGCACTTCATTTATTCATTATTCATTTATTCATGTTTTCATTATTTTGAGGTGCTTTTAAAAAATAAATTATTATTTTCGAATAGGTAAATGTAGACAAATTATACAACATTCAGATGGTGCTAATGAGCACCCTATGAGCATTCCCAGAGGAGCACGCCCTTTTCCAGAATTTCTGCCTTCCTGACATACGATTTTTTACGCATAATACAAGTTTGTCTTATGCACACACACATACATGCACACACATTTTACATAAATGGTTATATAATATTCTGTATTTTTTCATTTATTTATTTATTTTTTTATTTAATTTTATTTTTTCGAGACGGAGTCTCGCTCTGTCACCCAGACTGGAGTGCAGTGGCACGATCTCGGCTCACTGCAAGCTCTGCCTCCTGGGTTCACACCATTCTCCTGCCTCAGCCTCCCAAGTAGCTGGAACTACAGGCACCCGCCCCCACGCCCGGCTAATTTTTCATATTTTTAGTAGACACGGGTTTCACCGTGTTAGCCAGGATGGTGTCGATCTCCTGACCTCATGATCCAGCCACCTTGGCCTCCCAAAGTGGTGGGATTACAGGCGTGAGCCACCGTGCCTGGCCTATTTTTTTCATTTAATATACCATGGAGCTCATTCCACGTCTCTATAGACATATTTCACTCTTAGGCCGGGCATGATGGCTCATGCCTGCAATCCTAGCACTTTGGGAGGCCAAGGCGGGTGAGTTGTCTGAGATTAGGAGTTTGAGGCCAGCCTGGGTAACACCGTGAAACCCTGTCTCTATTAAAATACAAAAAAAAAAAAAAAAAAATTAGCCCAGTGTGGTGGTGTGTGCCTATAGTCTCAGCTACTCGGGAGGCTGAGGCACGAGAATTGCTTGAACCTGAGAGGCAGAGGTTGCAATGAGCTAAGTTTATGCCACTGCACTGCAGCCTGTGTTACATAGCGAGACTCTGTTTCCAAAAAAAAAAAAGACAGAGATTTCATTCTTGGTTAATGATGTTATGACTTTATAGTATCACAGTGTTCTATTATAGGAATGTCCTGTAATTTGTTTAACCAATTGCCTATTAATGAATATTTATGCTTTTTCTAACTGTCCACTACTGATACAAATAATGCTACAATAAATAATCCTGTGCATAAATTATTTTGAACAAGTGACATCTATTTATAAGATAAATGCATAGAAGCAGAATTATTAGAATAGAAGTGGGTCAAGAAAAGGTGCATTTAATTTTTTTAAATTTTTAAACATTTTAAATTATTTTTCATCTTTGAAGAGATGGGGTTTCACTATGTTGCCCACGCTGGTTTCAAACTCCTGGCCTCAAATGATCCACCCCCCTCAGCCTCCCAAAGTGCTGTGATTATGTGCATGAGTTACTGCGCCTGGCCAAAGGTATATTTTAATTTTTAACTGCCCTCCATCTAACATTTAGTTCTCAAAAACACGTCTCAGCTTTAGAAAGCTTTCTCTCATCTACTAGCAGAGACCTCTGCCATAGCGTAAAGACCCAGGCCAGCAGAAAAGGCGGAAGACAACACTTCATTTTAAAATGCTTTTATTTTCCGCCTTTATCTTTTAAATATACATATAAATTTAATACATTAAAATATTTACCATTTATATAAATTTAAATTTATTTAATATAACATGTGTGTCATATTGTATATAACATATACTTATATATTACAGATTTACATAGTTTATTTATATTTAAGTTTTAGATAAATTTAAATTTGAATATAAAATTGGGCAGGGCACCATGTGGCCTGGGGCTTTGGACAGAGTGTATCTGACAACGGAGGTCACACCAGGGAAATGGGGCTGAAAAATGGAGGGTAGGAAACTCAGCCCAGGTTTCATTGTTTGAGTCCTGGATAAACCCTTGCCTGAAGTCCATCCTGGGGTTGTTCAAGTTCATAAGCCAATACATACTGTTTTTGCTTAAGTCAGTGTTTTTTGTCCCTTGCCCAGGGAGGAGCCCTGACTGCCCCACACAGCTGGTGGGCAGCAGGGTTGCACTCACTGCAGAGCTGACAAGCTCCAGGGTCTGTGCACTGAACCTCAGCCAGTCCCAGCCAGTCTCAGTGGAAAAGGAATTTATTGATGTGAGACCTGAAAAATCAGGAGACAATCAGGCAGACCAGAAGGCAGAGAAGATGCCCAGAAAGAAAAAGAGACAGGTGAAACAGGTGGCATTCAGAGAGCTGCAGGTGGTTCAAAGTGGCTGGAGATTGAGTGAAGGGTGCAGGGTGTGCACACGCCAGGTGCTGTGGTTTGCAATCTTGATCTTTCCAATGAAGTGACCAAAGTTTCGCCTCTGCTGTGATCACAGGTGTGATTGAAGAGTAGGTTGGCAGCGTGCCCTGTGCCTCTCCACTCAAGGTTCAGTCCTCTGACCCCCGCCTCCTGTCTCCCTCGCCTGTTGGCCCCAAAAGGGAGTCATTGTTGGAGGCCTGACATCAGACACCCCCGGGGCCACACCTCGGGCTCCTGGGACTGCCAAGGGTGAGCAACCTCTCCATGGCCCTGCGAAGGAGAAGACCAATGAGGAGAAAGGCCACGGGCATGCTAGAACCCCTCGTGTGTGTGTGTGTGTGTGTCGTTCGTGCGAGTGTGCATGCATAGCTGTGCACACATAGGAAGTCAATTGTCCTTTCCCAGTTGAGCCGTTGGGAACATTCCCCAGCTTCCTCTGAAGTCATTACCTTATCTCAGGTGGCCCTTTGGAGCCTTTGGCACCATAGCTGGGTGAGGCAGGAAGAAAAAAAACAAGGGCCGGGGAGAAGAGGAATTTGCCCTCTGCTGTATTTCAGCTCTCAGGCAGGCTATGCCTTCTCGCATTGCCACTAGCTGGGTCCAGGCCATGTCACCTTCCGCTGCACCTACAGCAGCTCCCCAATGTCAGTGTGCCCCAGCCACTTCCCACCAGACCATCTTCCACAGCAGGGATCCCCCCAAAATGCTGCTCCCCTCTTCCTTCTGTCTCACCTGGACTACCCTGGGCTAGGGCAAATTCCTTGCTGTGACTTGGAAGGCCCTGTGTATCACCTGCCTATCTGTCCAGCCTCATCTGTCCCCACTCCACCTCCCCCACCCCAGGCCCCAGGTACATTGGCCACAGCCCTTCCTAAAAGCACCAGGGCCTGGGTATTAATTCCTGTTGTTGCTGCAGCAAACTACCACAGACTTAGGGGTTCGAAACAACGCAGATTTATTATATTACAGTTCTGGAGGTCAGGAGTCCAGACATGGGTCTTAAAGGATGAAAGCCAAGGTGCCAACAGGGCTGCATTCCTTCTGGAGGTTCCGAGAAAGAATCCATTGCCTTGCCTTTCCCAGCTTCAAAAAGCCGCCCGATTCCTTGGTTCATGCCCCCTCCCTGCATCTGCAAAGCCACCGAGTAGCATCTTCCGATCTCTTTCTGACCTCTGCTCCCATCGTCACATCTCTCTCTGACAAACCGACCTCTCTCTCCACCTCCCTCTTAGAAGGGCCCTGGTGATTACCCAGGGCCTACTTAGATAATCCAGGATACGCGCTCCATCTCGAGGTCCTTCATCACATCCACAAGCCGATTCTCAGGGTCTAGCGATTAGGGCTTGGACATCTTCGAGGGTCGTTCTCCTGCCTGCCACAGAGCACACCAAGCTTTCGTGCGTACAGGCCTCTCTGTCACTGTCTACATTTGCCCAGAGGAGATACCTTTGTCTAATTTGCAGAGGTACCATACACAGGCCAGTGGACTGCCTGCCTGAAACACCCCTTTCCTCACTTCCTCCACCTGGCCAAGAGCTTCTCATGCTTCAAGGCCCAGTTTAGTCCAGGACACTTTACCTTTCCCTGCTTTCCCTGAAGACACCCAGCTGGGTGAGTCACACCTTCTCTGGGCTCCTGCTCTATCCTGTACTTCTGTATCCTGGCATAAACCACAGGACATTGGTATTGTCTGTGAGTCTGCCTGGGCCAGATCGGAGCCTGGGCCCGGAAGCCCTCACCTGGGGCTCAGCTCTTCCCCAGTTAGGCAGCAGCCCCAGGCCCTCCCGTCTCTCTTCCCAGGGCAGACTCCTCCTCTGGAGTCTCCCAGTTCATCTCTCTGTCTCTCCTGTGCGCAGGCCTCACACGGAGCTATGGGGCCTCTGCGAGGAAGGCAGAAATGAAGCCGATGAGGGTGTTGAGTTTGAGGCATCCAAGCCACACAGAGGGAAGCTGGCATTTGAGAAGAGAGGGCTGGCGAGGAATTCCTACTCTCAGGAAGTGGCTGGGGACTTTCAGAAGAGGAATATTTGAGGTTTTCAAGTTAAAGTGGCAGCTTAAACACACATCTAATTGCATTTTCCCCCAAATCTCACTAGAACAACAATAGAGAGTTTTAAAAGGAAGACATAAAACCACAAAAATGAGGGGAAGAGAAGAGGAGAAAACAGGAGCAGAACTTGGGAAGCTGGCAGACGAGCATTCCTCCACGAAGATGGAGAAAGCCAGCTCCTGGGCTGGCAGCGGGGAGAGTTTAGAACCAAAACCATTTACAAGCAGGATGCTTAGAAGGCTCAGGAACTGGCTCTAGAGGGAACCTCTCTAAGCTGGGTAAAGAAGGAAGTTAAAATAAGATGGGTTGAAAGTTGTTTAAGAAGCAGTTAGATCCCTGGAAACCCTCCCCTCCCCTCCTCTTTCCTCTCCTCCTGTCCCCTCCCCGCCCCCACTGGGAAATTACTGAGGGTGGTTACTGCCCAGAAGGCAGGAAGATTCTGGGTCATATGCTATGGAGACCCCACCCCAGACTCTGACTCTAAACACCCAAAACACAAGGCAGCCTTCCTCTCAAGGAGTTAGAACAATCTTCTCTAAAAAGTCTGGGCAACTCAAAAGGAAGACTAAATCCTGATATGGGGGGATCTGGCTCACATCACAGCCCTGCCTAATGCCTCAGCTACAGGGAGCCTGTGTTTCCCTAGGGTCACTCATGGTCTTGTCCAGTGATGTCCCCAGAAAGGACTTTTGTAAACTGTTAACAAAAAAATTAGCCAGACGTGGTGGTGCACACCTGTAATCCTAGCTACTCGGGAGGATAAGGTGGGAGGATCGCTTGAACCCAGGAGGCGGAAGTTGCAGTGAGCCGAGATCACAACACTGCACTCCAGCCCGGGTGGCAGAGTGACACTCCATTGAAAAAAAAAAAAAAAAAAGGCTTCTTAGATATTAGTAATACCACATTTAATGGGCACACAGTGTTCCTTTTTGGATGATTCATTCAGTTGCATCTGTTTTATACTCTGTTCTGAATGTATGAAATATGTCACTGTAAAGACTGTTTACAGCGGGGCACATGGGAGGCTCCTGGAGCGCTGGCAATAGCCTATTTCTTGAGTTGGGTGACTGTTATATAGGTCTTCACTTTATAACGATTTGCTAAAGTGTACATTTATGTTTCATGCACTTTAATGTGTGTGATGTATTCTACAATAAAATCTTAAAAGAAAAAAGAGATGGTCTGCTGTGCTGTTTTGTGGTATCATTCACCCCACTTTCTGGCTCCCAGATTTCAACACTTAGCCTTGCATTGGTGTCCTTAAGGGAATAAAGGACCTCAGGAGTGTCTGGTGGAGGGCGACACAGTACAGAAAGCAAGAAGAGAACACGCAGAAGCACAGCAATGAAGAGAGAAGAGACCTGAATAAAACTCACTGTCCTCTAGACCCCCTGAAGACATGGGAAGGGAAAACATCTGAGAATCTTCCCCTCATGTGTGATAGGGACCCAAGCCAATTCATGCAAATATTTCGGAAAAGTGTAATCCCATAACATCGCAGGATTTAAAGCCACCCTAACAACTCAGACGTGGGGTATGCCCAGAGCAAGCCGGATGCTGGGTGTGGGCGCATTTGTAAGTGCCCAGGTGGCTTGAAGGGTTAAGAACTGCTACTCTTTGCTAGGATTGCTTTTCCCATCCCCTCTGCATGGCGAGTTTTTCTAAGAGTGGTAGGGCCTCTAGGGGGAGGAGAGGGGAGGTAAACTGCAAACAACACAATGCACTCCAGCTAGTTTTCATAGAAAAGCAAGTTATTAAAAGCCATTTTGAAGCTCATGGAATCTGCAGGAGGCCAAAGAGTCAGACTTGGATGCCACAGAGCTAAGAAGAATACCTAAGGTGCACAGCAGAGGCCACCCCCCACCCCAGAAAGCCCTGCTCCAGTGTGACCCCAGAACTCTGCCACCGTTGCCCTGAAGGGCCAGAGGCCTCCACCACCCCACTCTCTATAGAGGACCCCCTACAAGTCTCACGCAGGGACATTTGAACAGCAGAGCCTGGTCGTAATGACTGCCCCCTGAGGAGGCTGGGAAGTGAGTTCTGGCTTCTACCTTGACTGGGATAGACTCAAAATGTGGAAAATGCTCCAGTTTGGGAATTATGTGCAAAAGATGCAGGGAGGCCAGATATTCGCTGTGGGGAGGATCAAGTGGAAGCCACTGGGTAGAGTTCATTCTCAAGCCTGAGGCAGCTGCCAGAAAAGCAGGACTGAAGGGCGCCAGGCTGCGCAAGGACCCCAGGGTCCGGCTGGGTTAGGGTGCAGTGGATGGGGCTGGGCCCCTGCTCACCCCTCATTAAATCATCCACTCCTCATCACCAGGAACCAGGACCAGGTGAGCCTTGGATCTGCATAGCCCATTTCACCTGCTGTACTTTTCCTCACTACCCAAGTCCTGACCAAGGGACCACAGGTGGAGGACAGTGACATCTGGAGCAGCTGATGGAGGCTCTGGGGAAGTTCAGAAGAAAGGCCTTTTCTCTTTGTTTTTGATTTGTTTTGTTTTGTTTTGAGACAGGGTCACTTGATCTCAGCTCACTGCAACCTCCACCTCCCAGGTTCAAGTGATTCTCACGCTTCAGCCCCCCAAGTAGGTGGGACTACAGGTGCAGGCCACCACGACTGGCTAAGTTTTGTATTTTTTGGTACAGACAGGGTTTCACCACGTTGGCCAGGTTGGTTTCGAACGCCTGACCTCAAGTGTTTCTTCCACCTCAGCCTCCCCAAGTGCTGGGATTCCAGACGTGAGCCACTGTGCCTGGCCTGAGAAAGGCTTTTTCTATGCCACAGAGAAGTTGGGCTCCCAGTCACGGGAGCAGCTGCGGCCGGTTCCAGCAGGGGGCAGCTCTCAATGACAGCTGAAGGGCATTGCAGAGCCAGATGTACACAAGGCTTTTAGGAGGCGGGCTCTGCCTCCCCTGAAGTCTGCCTGAACCTGGGGCATCACCATCTCACCGGGCTGGGGCTTTGATGCATCAGACCCAGAGAAAGAAACTTGGTAGAGGGGAGGAAGAAGGAGATGCAACCTTCCAGGAAGCAGAAATGTTCAAGGACTCTCAAAGGAACCTCCAGAAAACAAGGAGAGGCAGGAACTGCCTTATGGTCGCTTCTAGCTCTAAGTCTCACCTGTGAAATGAAGCATCTTCCCGGTCCCAGTACAGAGACAGGTCCTGGGCGGAAGCAGGAGAGGAGAGAATCAGCTCCTGTTCTCCTATCTTCCTCAACTTCCCCAGGCCTCCCCAGCCCACCTGGGCCAGGACAGAGGTGCTGGCAGCCTCTTCCCATTAACTACACCCTGCAGGCTGAGGCGGGCAGGCTGGGGGCTGAGGAGACACTCCTTCCCTGCATTCCATGGACATGGTGCCTTGGGCCAGGCTGCAGAGGCCGCAGGGCCTGGCATGTGCCCCGTGAAACTGGCCCTGCAGCAAGGCGGGGGCAGTGGGGATGGATGAACTCATTCTTTCCTCGTCTCAGGCTGCTCTGATCGTAAAACTGTGGACGCTGAGCAAATGGCCCCAGGTGTGTGCTCTCCCAGTTTCGCTAGGGTAATAGTCAGTAACAGCAAGAGGCTGACCTGGTTTCGATGGAGCAGCTCCTGCTCTGGGCACAACATGGCTCTGCTGCCTCTGCTCTCCCATCCCCTCCCCACCCACTTTTGGAGGGCCAGGCCTTCACCGCAGCCTGAAGGAGCCTCAGCAAGAGTACAAAGGGGGTGCTCTCAGAGGCGCAACAGGAAAAGCCCCTTCTCCAGAGAGAGGCTCTGCGGAGAGGCCCAGGGTGCCTAGAGAGGAGACAGCACCCTGCACCCACCTCAAGGGCCTCCTGCTCACAGGCCCCTTGAGTCACTGTTTACTCCACAAAGATCTAGACTCAGATCAGGCAGGACCCTTCGAGTCTGTCTCATCGCTAAAACCGCTTCATTTTACAGATGGGGAAACTGAGACCCAAAATGAAGGGAGCAGTCGCTGAGTCAGCCAGTGACAGAGCTGGGACTTCACTCCCGCTTCTGGATTCTCAGCTCCCATCCTCATCCCTCTGCCTTTTATGCAGCAGCATGGAAGGAATCAAAAACAGGCAGAGAACGTCAGGGGCTACTCTGGGCCGCTTGAGTGAAGACTAGGGTTCATGGGTGCAGTGCCTCCGGCTGCGGCTCTCCAGGGCCCCCCAGACCTGCTCCTGACACTCCCAGGGCTGCGCTGCCTGGGCGTCTTCCCTCCCTAGCCCTCCCCCAAGTGAGTGCCTCAGTTCCTCCAGCTGCCCCTCACCCAGTGGGAGCCCGCACTAGACATGCGAGGGCTTTCCTCGCTCGAGGATATGGGAGAGCTTCCCGCCCTCCTCCTTAGGCCCTGGAGGCAGCGAGTGTCTGTCAGGGTTACCTGGGTGCTCTGGGAAGGGCTCCACCTCCCTCGCAGGGCTTCACTGGACTGCCCAACTGGGCTGCTCTGGTTGCCTTTGACCTTCGGAACTTCCAAGATACTCCCACCTCCTGCCGGAAGAAGGCGGGGGAAGCGGGGGCTTTGGAGACCAATAAGCCAGGGCCTGACTCCTAACTGGCCACCTAATAACTTTGTGACATTGAGCAAGTGCCCTGGTCTTCTTGAAGGTGTGTTCTCAAGCTTCTCCCTTGTGTGGTTTTAGTGAGGGCTGGAGATGGGGACACGTAGTAGGCTCTTACGACACATGGCAGCTCTTATTATTAAAGCTGGCCAGGATGTCCCTTCTGACCCCCAACCCTCCAGTTCCCATAGTGCTGGGCCTTGTAGGTATCGCCGTCCTGTGTATGGGGTCAGGCTCTGGCCTTCCTCCCTCCCAACCCCTTCTGGGCAGGGTGAGAGTAAACAGGTCCCCTAGGTGTGGGACAGACACCTGCCGCCCTCCTCCTGCCGCCCTCCTCCTGCCTTATTCATTCTCTCCAAAAACATGAATCACTGGTGGATGGACAAACTGGAGGGCACCCGTATGATGGAATGACCCCAGCAATAAAGAAGAATGAAATAGTAATACAATGAATGACATGGATGACCCACGAAGCACTGCGCTGAAGTTCAGCAGCCAAATGAAAACTGACTAACTCAAAAGGCTGCAGACTCCACCGCTCCGTGCATCTGAACTCCAGGGAGGGCCGCGCTGCAGCCAGAAAGCAGGTCAGGGCTTGCCTGGGGTGGGATGTGGGAGCAGGGATTGATTGCAGTGGGGAATGAGGGAATTTTATGGGGGGATTAAAAAAATCAATGTCTCATTTGATGGTAGGTAGGTGGCTATTTCCATTTGGCAGAGCTTATCAAACTGTATGCTTAAAATAAGCAAATTCTACAGTATGCAAACTACGTCATAATGAAGCTGGCAGGGTAAAGACCTTCCAGTTTGGAAACTATGATCTGGGAAGTGACCCACATTGCCTGGCCATATACATGAGGGAAGAGTCATCTCCCTAGGAAACTCTTAAGAAATGCTCAGTCCTTAAAAGAAATAAACTGAGTGACCAGAGAAAATGAGAGAGGATTTGAAGAAATACAGTACCAGGGCATCATAGAAGAGCTGGCTTTAAATAGACTACAGATAGTGCACTCAAGTCTTGGTGCATTTGTATGCTGCCTGAATTACCTGACCTTGGTCCCTTATCTGATATCCTCATTCGCCCTGGCTCTACCTGAAAAAAAGCTCACACTCATCTTTCATACATAATAAAAAGCTATCCTTTAATGAGATGATATTTTCTCTCTCCTGGCCCAGGACGGGGAAGGCGCCCTGCCCCTCTTGAGTCACCAGGCTCTTATGCAGTAGAGTTTCTGTCCTCTGCTTGCTTCCAGAGCCTCCTGCAGGCTACCAAGACAAAGCTTTCTCGCATTCCTCTGGGCCTGGTCCTTCTGCTCTCTGCTGCTGCCCTCTCTGTCCCCCTCCCTCCTCTGCCTCCGGAATGACAGCATCTCCCAGTGGCTTTCATGTTGGAGTGCTGGCTCCTTAACTTAAAGTCAGCTTTTTCTCCCATTTTCTCCCCTTCCCTCTGCCCTCTCCCTTGGAAGCCCAGTGTGGGATCCTCTCCCAGTGTTTTGAAATAAATGCACACATTCGCCAATGCAGCCATTCACTCTGTGGCTCACTCACACTGATCAGGAGAGAGGCTCAGCTTAATCTAGCTTGAGCCCAAAGGGAATTTACTGGGCCACATTCCTGAGAAGTTTAGGACGTGTCAGCTAGGTTGAGACACAGCTGGATTCAGGATTGACAATCTCTTTTCCTGTCTCATTCTCTGCCTCTGTCTCAGTGTCTTCTTCCCTTCCTCTCTTCCCTTCCCCTTCTTCTCCCTAATGTCTTTCTGTCTCTAAGTAAGTATCCCCTGAGTACACTTGCTCACTCCTCCTTAAGCCCAAAAACAAAAGAACAAGACATAATAAATCCCTCATGCAAATGGTCATCCCTGACCTGAGGAAGTCCAAGACATCAAAAGCACAGCCTATTATTTTATCTATTCTTTCTAGTTGTGTATATAGCTGACTTTTCTGCTAGACTTGCCTTGTGTCCTCAAGGTGCCTAGCACAGGCCCAGGTACATGGCAGCCCCCAGCCCCACCCCAGGTAGGATGTGACACTTGGTTGGGGTGAGGTCAGAGTGGCGAAGGGAAGAATCAGGGTCGGGGATGGGTCAAGGCTGGGGAGGGACTGAGGGGAGGATCCTTTTGAGCTGTTCATTCCCTCCTGGTATTTTTGCCCATGAGACCCTGCAGAGTAGGAACAAACTGCACACACGCCTGTCTTCCTTCCAGAGCCCTCCACCCCCAATAAGCATCAGCCTGGGGGGCTGGGGCTGCGGGCTGAGGCCTGGGACAGAGTCCTGGTCAGCATCAGCCTAGCTGAGGCTAATTAAGACCCAGGAATCCCCTGCCCCTAACCCTGGGCTCAGATCAAAAGACCTTGGCCCTCAGATGAGGGTCTCCTGACCATAAATCTGAAGGAGCACGGCCCTCCAGCTAATGAGCTGTCCTGGCTCAGACTAGAGTGGGGATGCCAGATCCTGTTTCATTCCAGGGGGCAGCCAGCCCAGAGTGAAGGGCTGAGAGAGGCCCTAGACCCCAGGGTGCCCATCCCTCTGCAGCACCCAGCTTTGCAGGGACAGGCCCCGCTCTGCTCATAACCCCTGGGGCAATGTCCCGGAGGGTACATGAGAATGCACACTGTTCCCTGGGCTCCTGCCCTGCTGGGCCCCAAGACGGCTCCCCGTGTCCACCGTTTAGCCCCACAGGAATTTTAACCGCTAACATCTGGGTTCAGGAGACTCCGGAAGAGCAAACGTCTTCACCTCCTTTGATTCCCTTTACACAGAGGGCTTTTTCCATTTTAATTTGAGGTGACCTCTGACCTGAGTTCCCATTCCCATAGATTCCAGATATTTCCTGTGCCCTCAAATAACCTCCAAGCCCGCCCCCACCTGATCAGAGCCCCTGCGGAGGGGGCATGGCCTTCCCCCAACCACAGCCCAGGCTATGCTGGGAGTCCCCCTGGACTCTGGCCCCCTCCCCGTATCCCACTCTGTTCCCCCAAAGATGGCTGCACACCCACCCACCCACCCACCAGTATCTCTCCAGGGCTCTGGGCCCAGCTGAGCCTACTCTCAGGACGCCAGGGATGGCAGGCACCCAGGTGCCAACCTCTCTGACTGCCATGTTTTTTAATGACAACGATAATAGAAACATCGGTGGAGCCTCTTCTCTGTGTCAGGTGACCCGGTAGCTCAAGAATAATTGCTCCTAATTTACAGATGAGGAAGCCGGCCCTGGAGAAGAAGAGGGACTTCATGCACACACAGCTAGTTGTGGCTGAGCCAGACAATAACTGAGGTGTGTCAGCCCGGAGCCCGGTGCCCTCCAGGAAGAGGGGTCAGCAAGGGGTTGCTGGCATTGGTGCATCTCCCCTGTATCATGAATCTCGGTCTGGGCCGCCCATCTCAGCATGGTGACCACCAGCACGAGACACCAAGGGTCTTGGCAAAAGGCAGAGAGGACAGAGAAGTGAGAAGCAGGCATGGGAGTGGGAAGGGCCGGTCAGACCTCAGTTCCACCCCTGTCTCTTTCCAAAGCAGCTTTTGGATTGAGGTGGATAGTTCCCTCAGTCCCCATAAGGAGGCCAGCACAGTGCTGAGCTGGGCTGTGCAGGGGGCTACAAGAGCAGGCAAGTCCCAGTCCCTGCCTTTGAGGGGCTGAGAGACAAGCACAGGTACAGGGACATGAGCAAGGCAGCCCCAGGACCAAAGTCAGCCTGAGGGGGCAGGGTGGGTAGGTTGCTTGCAGGTAGGGAATTTGCTGCAGGGCTGGGTTACACAGAGGCCTAAGTCCCATGCCCACATGGTGCTAGGTCAGGGCCCTGGGAGCCATCCCTCTAGCGTGGCCACTCCCAACAAGGGCCTATGGCTCTCCAGAGCCCAGAGCCTGAACAGATCCAGGCCAGAGCCACGGGATGATGCACCGGCCCCTGCCCCGTGGGTCAGAGGCTGAATGGCACATTGGGCAACCTCTCGGGCTCCAAACCCCAGCTGACTGCCAGCCTCAGCCTCCTAGTCGATGGTTTGACCACATGACTCCCCACTAAAGCCTTTCCCTGGCTCTACATCCTGCCCCTCATCATGCCCGGTGACTCACACTGCTTTTCTAGGCCCAGCTCACCACAGCTGACATCACCTTCGCCTCCACCCCTTTCCCAGCAAACCCTGATGAGCCCTCTTTTTCCTCTGACCCATCGTCCTCCTCGGAATCAAGAATGCTAGAGCCGAAAGCTGTCTCAGGGAACACCTGGAGCAGCCTCACTTACAGCTGGGGAAACTGAGACCTGAGAGGTGCCCCACCGGAGTCTGTTCTAATTCCGAGGCTGTGATTCATTTAGAACTTTAATGCAAGGATTTAGGGCTCAGTTAGGATCTTAGGGCAAATCATCGCTGCTCTGCCAGTAACTAAGCTCTTATAACCCTCACACCTGCCCAGCAGGGTCCTGGAAATCAATCTCGAGATTCCCTGGGGTCCAGGGCTGCCCCATGGGTGCTGAGACACTGGAGACAACAGGAGGTCCGGGATGGCCCTCAGCCCCTCCCTCTACCCAAATCGGGGCATGACTAATTCTTTCTCTAAGAAATCCATTGCTTTAAAGTCCAGAGTAGAAGGGAAGAAACAGGTGTCAATTCCTGCCAGGAAAATGAGATGGAGCTGCAACCTCAGAGAAGCCTGGAGGGGCACTGATAATGGGAACCCCCTGAGGCCCTGGGACTGACAAGAAAATTCAGGGGGAACAAGCGGTCATGGTTCTCATAGAAGCCTTGGGCTTCAGAAATAAGGCATCCCTGGAACACGGTTTCTAAAGCATCACCTGAGAACTTGGGAGAAATACAAAATGCAAATCCTCAGGCCCCACCTGAGACCTACCAAATCACACGCTTTGTGTTGGGATCCCTCAAGCCCTCCAGATAATTCTGATGCACGATCAAATTTGAGCACGTCTGTCATAAAGGACAGCCAAAGCAGTAAGCAGATCTTGTAGCTGGTCGGCCCTGCTGGTCCTGGCCTGCAGTGGGCTGGCTGAGGCTGCACAGCCTGCTCTGCTTACCCATGTTATGGACCCCTCCTGGCCAGAACAGGCAGCATTTCTGCAGGCAGCTTATTCCAGAAGGGCTTGGAATGAGCCTTGTGGCCCGAGATGTGCTCCGGGAACATGGAGAGCCTCAAAGTCACCCACCCCCTCCATTTGCATCTGCCCATACAAAAGGAATTCTGCCTCAGTTTCCCTGCTTTGCATTCCAACCCACCATTGGCCATAGAACTCTGCCCTGGACCTCAGCCTGCTTCCCTGGGCACTGTTACCATGCCATGCACGGTGCTGGCCTCCTCACCGAGGTCTCATCCTGCTCCTGTACCCCAGCTGCTGGCTGAGGTGATTTACAGACTGACAACACATTTATTACGGTGCTATGGCTGCCCTGGGCCCCCAGGTACATGCGTGTGGATTGTCTACTGAACAAGGGCAGATGGCCAAGGAAGCACGTGCAGGAATGAAATCTAGCTCACTTTCCACTCATCACATCCCCTAGGGTGAGGTGGCACTAATTCACACATACGTATGCATTAGAGGGGCTAGTGCTTAAATGTCACACTCCCTTTCCCGAAGCTCCTGTTTCTGAGGGGACCCTCCCCCTGCCTTCCCATTTCTACACCAGCCAGACCTCCCTATTGACTAATTATTTAGTCAATAATTGCTTGAGCTCCCATAGGCCCATATTAACAGGAAGTCACTCCCCTTTACCCCTTCTTACTCCTTATTCCTCACCCACTCCCTCTCACCCACTCCCTGTCTCTTCATGTCTACACCAACTGGACACCCACCCTTCCAAGTGGGCCATCTTCTCTTTTACGGGTCTCTTGGCTGACTCAGTTGTCCCCCCATTTCTCTCCTTATTCCTCATCCTCACAGACTTTCCCATCACGCTGATGATGACATAATAACCAGCAGACAAAACATCTTTGTTGATAGAAGTTTGAGGTCATTTCATTACATCTTCTCCTAAGACATTCCATTCAGGGACATGCCTGCCAGGCTGCCGGAAATGTTGCTTTTTATGGTCACTTGTAACTTCTGCACATGATAAGTCCCCCAGCTCCCTCTACCCTAGGGCAACCCCATAGAGACTTGAAAATCCTGTTCACGACTTGCCCCACCTGAATCTTGTCTTCCCAGCTCCTTGAATGAGTCCATGTGTGGCTTGGTCTCTCCCATCACTGCGGGTTAAACTGCCATGTAATTGATTTTTTTTCCAGACAATTGAACACACATCGGTAGGCACCTAACTTTTCTATTTTAACCACTTGGATTAAGAAAAATCTTTCCCAAACATAATATACTCTTCTCTACCTCTTGGAATAAATGACAGCAGACATAATGTGCCTTTTCTTGGGGCCTCTACATAATAAGTTTTTTGAGCTACTGTAAAGTGTTTTTAATAACTCAAATCCCTCCATAATCACTGTGGGGAGAAAACAGAAAATGCAGATATACAGAAAGGAAAAAGGAGGGCATCCCTTGATATCTTACCAGCTGGAGGTGATGACTAATAACTTTTCATTGTATAATTTTCTGGGCTTTTTCCTAAGCAAACACATTTCCCCAGTTTGGGGTGCAAATGTAATCCCTCTTATTTAGTCAATAACTGCTTGAGCTCCCATAGGCCCATATTAACAGGAAGTCACTCCTTTTACCCCTTCTTACTCCTTATTCCTCACACACTCCCCCAAGGAAATTGGGGGCAAACTCGGTCCTACGGGTAATTCTGATTGCAAATGGCAATCAGAGAGGAACTGGAGAACCAGGAGGTCCTGATTTCCATTGTTCCTTGCACAGCACCATGTGTCTCTAAAGAAAATGGTCTTGCAAAGTCTGATGAGATCCTGCCTCACTGGTCCTGACCCTTATGTGGTCCACAGAGGTGTGCCAACCTTGGACACACTTCCAAGCTCACACTTCCAAGGTTAGCGAGGCTCCCAAACAGCGCACAGCCCCGGCAGAGCTGAGCCCAGGAGGGCTTCTGTCCTCAGCCACACTCCATGCCCCAGGAATATGGAGGCCCTGGGGTTGAGCCTGGTCACCAGTTCTGACCCCTCTTTCTTCCTGGTGCCATTCCCTTGAGGGTTGTGGCGATTCTGTTGCTGGGGCACTTCATCTCAAACCTCACCGGGAAAACTCCAACTTTAACATGGAAAAAGTCTTTGTCTTCATCCCTTTCTTCCCAGATGTTCCTTGGCCCCAAGCAAATTATCTCCCTGCTCTTCCACGCAGGGACCAGAGGGTCCTGCACTCTTCAGGTCATCCAGGAACCAGTTCCCCCTTGCCCCACTAGCCTAACATGTGAATAGCCAAGAGGGACCACTCAAAGGACAGTTTCCTGAACAAAGAAGGTCTGTTCTTAACCAGCTGGATAAAGAAGGAGCTGATGGCAACTTTTATCAAAAAGAAAGAAAAGTTCTGAACCAGGAAACTTGCCATACACCCATTCGCCAGATGACAACATTGAGATTACTCACTTCTTGGAAGAGCCCAGCCTCTAGCACTGAAGATTTATCACAAAGCACTTCCTCCTTGCAGCGGGCATTCCTCTCTTGCTAGGAGGAACTGAGACTCCCCGTCCCCAGTCCCCAGCCCTGAGGCCATGCAGCCTAGGGGTGGCAGGACTGAGCACTGCTTACTGGGTTCAGGCCAAAGATTGCCACATTCTGTCCTCTGCTGCCTGCATTAGGGAGACCTCTCCCTGTCAACTCAGGGGCATGGCAGGAGCTGGGCTGGAACAGTCTCTGAAGTCAGTTCCCTCCTGGACCACCAACACCGGGAATGCAAGGGGTGGGTAGTTTGGTCTG
Organism: Mandrillus leucophaeus; assembly: GCF_000951045.1. Lineage (NCBI taxonomy): Eukaryota > Metazoa > Chordata > Mammalia > Primates > Cercopithecidae > Mandrillus > Mandrillus leucophaeus. The sequence continues at coordinate 1,009,624 of NW_012100543.1, read as the reverse complement.
TGCTTATGTGTTGATGTTGTGAGATCATTTGAGAGAATTAAATATATTTTCCTAGATGGAAAGAAAAGGAAAAGGAAGGGGCCGTTGCGTGTTGGAGGTGTTCATTCTCCTCTCCAGCTTCTCTCCTTTCCCGCCATCCCACCTCAGCTGTGGACCTGTGTTTGGCATTAGGGCGCTCCTCTGTGCTTTGCTGGATTCTGATAGGGAGCACAGCCTGGTGTGGGGGGTGGGAGGACGGATGGTCTGCATCTTCCCTCCCCCTGCTCCAGTCCTGAGGCCGTGCTTTCTGCACCGGGGGGTCAGCGGATATTGAAGGTGCCAGTCCAAATGCCAGTCAACACAGTGGGCAGGCCTGGCCAACACTGTCTGCGGGTGCCAGGCTCTGGGAAGAGGAGCACCCATGCTCGGAGATGGCCCACTCTCACTGGGCTCACAGCCAAACACACCCAGTTTTCTGGCCTCGGGCTGGGTGGGACAAGTGTATATCTCACCTGACAAGCTCTGTGAGCCTGACAAATGGAGGGAAAAAGCCACAACCGCAGCACCTCCCAGTGATCCGGAAGCTAGAGGAGGAGCAAGAGGACACAGGGTCTCTCCAAGAGGCAGAAGTGCGGGGGAGTGGCCTGGACATTGTAGAGCTGGGGCAGCCAAGTCCAAGGGCAAGGGCACCAGAGGACATGGAGGAGTCCTTCCCTTGGGCCTCTCCAGAGAGGCTGCCTGGAGTTTTCACAGTTCACAAATGAGCAGAGGAAACTGTCCATGCGAACAGCCCTTAGGGGATCTCCCAGAGAGGTGTCCAGGGTGCTAGGGGAAGCCCAAACACCCCATGTCAATTTTCACGTAGGAGGAGGAGAAGGCAATGACTTGTCTTGAAGCAGTCACTGCCCAGCAAGCACACGATTTTTATTTAAATTGAAAGTTTATTTGGAGTGCGCTTGGGGGAGTACTTCTCATGCACACACTTTTTCTGTCTCCTCATTTCCCTAGCCCAACCCTCCCCACATTCCTCTGCCTTCCCGCCTCACATTTTATTAGGTGTCAGTGGTCTGCTCCGAACCTTCAGTAGCTCTCATCTGTGATGAGGTGAAGTCAAAATCCCATAGCCTGCATTCAAGTTCTTCCATGGTTAGGGTGGACATACACCCCACTTTGTCTGGGACGACTAGTTTATACCTGCTATCTTGGCATAATGATTCATAGCACCCTGCTTCGTGTAAAAATGTATCCCAGTTTGGAGAATAAATGATGTGGTCTGCCTGCGTACAGTCCACTCCCAACCTCACGCTCCAGGCTAATGGCCAACTGTCTCTCTTGAATCCTCTGAGTCAGTGGTTTTGAACTCTGGTTGCTCATTAGAATCGTCTGGGGAGCTTTTAATAAATTTCACTACTTAGACTCACCCCCAAAACAGGTCAAATAAAGCAGAATCTCTAGGGGCAGGACCCAGCCTTTGGTATTTTTTAAGCACCCAGGTGACTCTGATGTGCAGCCAGGATGGAGAACAACTGACTTCAGTAAAACAGGTGTCCTGGAACTCTGTCCCTGAGCCCATCTCACTCATTTCTGCCCCTGGTTTTTGGTAACTTGTTCCCATTGTCTATCTGCCATTTAACTTCTTCTTTTCCTGTGTGTGTAGTCTTTCATTCATTCTTTAAGTCCTACCCAAGCTGCTAAGCCCAGCTCCAATGCTGCCTCCTGCTACATCTTTCCTGACCTCTGAGCCAGAAGGGGTCTTCCTGTCTACCCACTACTGCCCCCTCCCTCCCCCATTATTGTATGTCATCAATGATCCACGCCATATTTTGCCTCCTTCATAGTCTATGAGCTCCATGGCATGGCCATGTCTGATTCATCTCTCGAGACCCCAGGGCCCAGACCCAACTTACAGTAAAGCCTCCCACACCTGAGTGAGTGACTGTCACTGCTGGTCCTGAACTTGGGCAGTGCCGTCCACCCCACACTGGGCACCAGCACATGCTGCCTCTACAAGTTAAGTTTCTTTTCCTGCGTGTGGGCTTTCATTCATTCATTCACTCACTCATTCTGCTTTGTGCCAGGTGCCGTGTTCTACATCCCCTTTTCTTGATTTCCTGTACTATTGGAGAACTGTCCTTTCTGACTCTTGTCCATCCCCTGGGCAGGCCTGCAGACTGTCTTGCATACAAATGGTACTCAGTATTGATTGATAATCAACTGATGAATGGATAAACGAAAGTGGTATGTCCTTACAATGAAATATTATTCAGCCATGAAAAGGAGATGAAGTACTGATACCTGCTACAATATGAATAACCGTAAAAACATTATTCTAAGTGAAAGAAGCCAGGAACAAAAGACTGTAAATTGTATGCTATTATTTATATGCAAAGTACAGAATAGTCAAATCCATAGAGACAAAAAGTAGATTAGTGGTTGCCAAGGGCTAGACGAAGGAGGAAAATAAGACTAACTGGTTTTGTTTTTTTTTTTTTTTTGAGACAGAGTCTTGCTCTGTCGCACCGGCTAGAGCACAGTGGCATGATCTTGGCTCACTGCAACCTCCACCTCCCAGGTTCAAGCAATTCTCCTGCCTCAGTCCCCTGAGTAGCTGGGATTACAGGTGTGTGCCACCATGCCTGGCTAATTTTTTTTGTATTTTTCGTAGAGACAGGGTTTCACCATGTTGGTCAGACTGGTCTCGAACTCCTGACCTCAAGTGATCCACCCACCTCAGCCTCCCAAAGTGTTGGGATTACAGGCATGAGCCACGGCTCCTGGCCAGGACTAACTGTTAATAGACACAGGTTTTCTTTTGGGGGGGACAGAAATGTTCTGGAATTGGATAGTAATGGTGGTTGCACAACCTTGTGACTATACTAAAAACCACTGACTGTGCACTTAAGTGGTGAATTTGATGGCATTTGAATTATATTGTAATTAAAAAGAAACATATCGATTGATGGATTTTTCTTTCTACACTCTGTTCTCAAACCTTAAACTTTTATTCTCATTTGCAGGAATCAACTGATATTACTGCTAAAAACATTAGTTTCTGAGCTTCACCTTGGAGTTTCAGGTACAGCAGATTGGGGCAGAGCCCAGGAATCTGCATTTGATTGTTGTATTCTAAGTGCCATTTCCCTGTTCCCCAAAGGCTTGGGTCAGAGAATTTCTGAGCCAACCTCAGAACCTCAGAAGACAAATAAAATTCTTTAACCTATTATTTCAGAAAAAAAGCTGAAGATTTCAAACACAACCAGAACTTTGTTTTTAGTCTGCTTCTTATTAAAAACAGACTGGGACCCAAAGAAACCCCATCAGGGTAGGTAATGAAGTAATCATGATCATAATAAAAGAACAGAATGGAAAAACTGCCTGGGCTGGAGCAAACCACACAAAAAAATTGTCTTCTGCCTCCAGTGCTCAACTGAGCCATTCAGATGAAAATATCCCACTAGCCACAGCGAGAGCTTAATTTGGGGCAGGGGAACTAGACATTAGTAAACCACCACTCACTGCCCCCTATACAAATACATACTTACAGACACCCACTCCTACACACTCAAAATTCGAAGCTTTGGTATGTGCTCCATGATTAGGGCTTTCTTTGGGGTTACAAGGAAGCAGAGTTGTAAATCGGTATTAGAATGTGATCAAAAGGAATGTCTGTATGCAATTATTTTGTTTTGAGACCAGTGTTCAGAGGCACCGACTTTAAAGTGCTGGTGTGGTCACGTGATGGCCTCTCACACACATAGACGCATATGATTTTGGTCCCCACAAAAGAAGGAAGACAAAGGCCTGGGTTTTCTCATTGTTGCTTCTTTGTTTCAGGATGGAGTCTCACCCCAACAGCTCAAAGGACCCTGTCCCCCATCTGCCCTAGCTGTCCATTCCCTAACTGTTACAAGAGGAAGTCTTGCTAATATAACCTCTTGCCCCGGAAAGTAGCAGTTACTGTAATTTGAGAGCAGAGATCCCTTGCTTAACAGAAATTCACTTAACAAAACTTCAAATTAAAGAAGAGGTCAGTGAAAGGAAATAGCATTTGTGAGGCATGTCTACTGACTTCTGGGTAGTGTGCTGGGCAATTTCACATAGATTTTTGCATTTCATTCAATGAGTCATCACAACCACCCCAAAGTGGAGGTATTATTATCCCCCGTATTATGCCAAAGAATCTGAGGCTCAGAGTGGTTATGTAACTTGCACATGGTCACAGGGTTAGGAAGTAGCAAACCAAGTAAAAGATCTCCTCAAAGGAACATCATAGAAAAAAAAATGTTGAGGAATTCGGGTGTCCTATGAGTCCGTCTTGTGGTGGCTGGCTTGCCCAGGCTGCTGCCATCTGTTACACATGCGCATGGGAAAGCAAAACTCAGTCCATCAGATAATGTCTGAGAGCAATCAATGCTTTGTCAAGCCCAGCAAGCCACCATTCACCAATGGGCATAAAACCAAAGCATTATGTTTGGGAACAGAACTGTTAATACAGACGCAGTCTAGTGATTGCATTATCGACACCCTAAGTCACAAGGCTCTGGTCTGGGTCCCTGTTTACCCAGCTTCATTTGTAGTTGCCTTTCCCTTTCTCTCTGGGCTCCAGCCAAATAGCACCTGGCTATCCCTCGGGGCCACCATGTTCCTTCCTGTCTCAGACCCTTGGCTACTGTTCTCCCTCTAATTGTCCTTCCCACAGTGTCCCTTCCCAGTACCACTCAGTAACTTTCATTAGAAAGAGCCTTTATGGGGACAGGGACTTTGTCTGACTGGTTCAACAAAGTAACCCCACAGCTGGAACACAGTTAACACTCAGTAAACATCTGTCAAGAGGATGAATGAATGAATGAATATTTCAGACTTCAGTTCATACCTTGCTTCCTCAGTTCAGCCTTTTGTGGGCCACATCTTCCTTGTGAAACGCTCCTACTACTTACCTACTTATCTCTTTATTTTAAATGTACATACATGTATGTATGTGTGATTATTTGTCTGATGCCTGGCCCAAGACTATAAGCTCCATGAGGGCAAGGACTACTCCTGTTTGCTCACCTCGATGCTCTCAAGAATGGCCTTATCATGGTGTGCAATAAGTGTGGGCTGAATGAATAAATGGCCAAGCAAGTCTTAGAGAGGTCAATTTCTTCTGAGCTATTTTCATAATAAAGTACTTAGAGGAACTGAGAAAAAAAAATAGGTCAGGAATCCACAGATGAGGAAGGCATTTAAAGTCAGTAGGTAGTTTAGCCACATTCCTGGTGCTTTAGGGCCACTGAAGCTTACAGTGGGGATAAAGAGGGGACAGTGGCTTTGTGCCTGAGTTCTTACCACTGTGCTGCAGTCTCTCTTCCATTCTTTTTGTCACATGAGTGGGACTTACTTAAATATGGCATCTCATGATTCATCTTCTGTTTGAGAGTGCAGCATTGTTAATATGCAAATCTTACTGAGATTTGCATGAAATATACAAATATTTCATCCAATATTTACCCTTTTCTGTGTGTATAACATGTTAAGATCTTCTATATCCTTAAGTAAGAGTTTTTTGAAGTCATGTCTAGATGGTCAATTGTTTTTTCTCCAAAAGAACACATTCCTGATTTTAAAATGAAAATCAGTGGGGAAATGAGATTCACTTAAAAGTCCATTGCCTTGTAGCCATTTCTGATGGAATACACATGCTTGGTAAGTGAAGGGACACTCCTTTGAGGTTAATTTGATTTACTGCTCATACATTTCCTAAAGCATACGGTGACAGGCAGAAGATGTGGGCAATGAAACTCTGGAGGGATGTGTAAAATCTTCTTGGGAGCCAAAGGCTGTTTCGTTTTTGTGGCTTGGTTTGCAGGGACTGCCTGGCAGATCCCAATGCTCCTCAACTGCATGGGCAAACTTAAAACCTGGACATGTAGGGGCCAGAGACAGGGCTGGGACAAGCTGCCAACCGACAAATGAATTCCCCACAGACCACCCTGCCACTTCCTATTTGCTGGCAAAATTTTTGTCATCTGTGCCCACACATGGACTGTCTTGGGCATGGGCAGGCTGATGGGCATAGGAGGTAGCCTGAGTCCTCTGAGGCCCCAAATATTCCAGAATTCCTGAAAATGGGCAGAGCCCACAGGAGTCCAAAGCATGCAGAATGCAGGGTGCAGGGGCTGGTGGCTGACGCCTGCTGAGAACCGAGACAGCCAGTCGTCCAACTCCCACGCACTCCTAGAGCCAGATGTCATTTTCACCTCTATTTTGGTGCTAGCTGGGGGAGGGGATGTCTTTGAAACAAGGTAATTTTTTTTTTTTTTTGTCATCTGCCCCAGTAAGCTGGGTGGGTCCTGATGCATAGCAGGGAGAAATTCTAACAATAAATCCCCTTACTCCGTGTGTGTGTATTGGGTAGGGGGTTGGGGGGGTGGGTCAGGGGTAAAATATACATTACATAAAATATATCATTTTAATTATTTTTAAGTGTGCAATTCAGTGTCATTAAGTACATTTACAAGTTGTGCAACCATCATCCTATCCATTTCCAGAACATTTTCATCATATCAAACTGAAACCCTATGCCCATTAAACAATAACTCCTCCCAGGCCCTGGTAACCTTATTCTACTTTCTGTCTCTATGAATTTGACTATTCCAGGAAACTCATATAAGTGAAATCATATCTTTGTCCTCTTATGTTCAGCTTATTTCATTCAGCATCTTATTTAAAAGGTCATCCACACTGTAGCTTGTGTTTTAAGAAAGAATTTTATTTTATTCTATATAAGAAAGAATTTTATTTCTTTCTAAGGCTGAATAGTATTCTATTATATATATTCATACATATATATGTGTATATATATACACACACATCACATTTTGTTTATCTGTTCATCGGTGATGAACATTTTAGCTATTATGAATAATGCTGCAATGAACATTGATGTACAGGCACCTGTTTGAATCACAGCTTTCACTTCTTTTGGGTGTGTAACTAGGAGCTGAATTGCTGGATCATATGGCAATCCTATGTGTCAATTCTTGAGGAATTCTCAAGTTATTTTCCACAGTGGCAGCACCGTTTTAAATTCCCACCAACAATGCATGAGAGTTCTAATTTCTAGACATGCTCACCAACACTAGTTACTTCCCTTTATTTTAAAATAATAGCCATTCTAATGAAGTGAAGTGATAGCTCATTGTGGTTTTGATTTGCATTTCCTTAATGACTTATGATGCTAAGCATCTTTTCATGTGCTTATTGCCATCTGTAATGTCTAGTCAAGCCCTTTGACCATTTTTGAATTAAGGTGTTTGTTTTTGGTTTTGAGACAATCTCACTCTGTTGCCCAGGCTGGAGTGCAGTGGCACAATTTTGACTCACTGCAACCTCTGCCTCCTGAGTTCAAGCGTTTCTCGTGCCTCAGCATCCCGAGTAGCTGAGACGGCAGGTGTGTGTCACCATGCCCGGCTAATTTTTGTATTTTTAGTAGAGACGGGGCTTCGCCATGTTGGCCAGGCTGATCTCGAATTCCTGGCCTCAAGCAATCCACCTGCCTCGGCCTTCCAAAGTGCTGGGATTCCAGGTGTGAGCCACTATGCCCAGCAAGGTGTTTTTTGTTGTTGTTGTTGTTGAGTTGTAGGAGTCCTTTGTATGTTCTGAATATTAATTTCTATCAGATACATGATTTGCAAATGTCTTCTTTCATTCTGTGGGTCGTGTTTTCACTCTCCTGATAGTGTCCTTTGATGCAATTTCCTTGCTCTTGTGTATAATACTTCCCAGTTTACAAAATACTTACAAGTATTTGCTTTATTTTTAATGTCACAAGCAATACATGAATATAGACCCCTCACTAAATTAAAAATTTTTTCAAGCCATACAGTTAAGCTAAAGTCAACTTTAAGCTCCATTCCCAAATCCCAGCATAATCCCATGAGATAAAGCCTTATCAGTTTGGTATTTATTCATCCAGATCTTTCCCCATACATCTGCATGAATTTCCTTGATTCAACAAATACTTATTGAATGTCTACTATAAGCCAGGCATTGCCATAGGCCCTGGGGACACAGAGGTAGCAACACAGACAAGGTCCTTACCCTGATGGAATTTACATTCTAGCTGGGGAGGGGAGGATGCATGCAACAGTAAATAAGAAAATCTAGATTGTGAAAAGCATTGCTAAGGAAATAAACAGGATGATACGATACAATGATCTGTGGGGGAGGGGAGAGAAGGCCATGCTGGGGAGGAGACATTTGAACTGAGATCTAAAGCCATCCATCCAGCTGAAGACCTGGAGGAAGAGCATTCAGACAGAGGTAACAGCAGGGCAGGAACAAACTTGTCCTGTATGAGGGCAGAAAGAATCCTGGAAGGCGTGACCAGCAGTGGTCACAAAAGGAGAATGAGAGTGAGATCGGAGTGCTGGAGACCAGGGAAGGTGATATGGTTTAGATCTGTATTCCACACACATTTCCTGTTCAATTGTAATTCCCAGTGTTGGAGTGGGGCCTGGTGGAAAGTGATTGGATCATGGGGACAGATTCCCCCCTTGGTACTATGTCACAATAATGAACAGATAGTGAATGAGTTCTCATGAGATCTGATTGTTTAAAAGTGTGTGGCACCTTCCCCTCTCTCTCTTCCTTCTGCTCTGACCATGAGAAGTGCTGGCTCCCCCTTCACCTTTTGCCATGATTGTAAATTTCCTGCGGCCTCCCCAGAAGCAGAAGCCACTATACTTCCAGTACAGCCTGTGGATCTGTGAGACAATTAAACCTCTTTGTAAATTACACAGTCTCAGGCATTTCTTCATAGCAATGCAAGAATGAATGAATACAGAAGGCATTTGGGTTTTATTTTAAGAGCAATTAGAAGACGTTAGAGCCAGATGCAGTGGCTCATGCTTATAATCCCAACACTTTGGGAGGCCAAGGTGGGAGGATTGCTAGAGGCTGGGAGTTTGTGTTCAGGCTGGGCAACATAGCCAGACTCCATCTCTACAAAAAGAGAATTTTAAAAAATTAGCCAGGCATGGTGGTGCACACCTGTAGCCCCAGCTACTCAGAAGGCTGAGACAGGAGGATCACTTCAGCCCAGAAGTTTGAGGCTGCAGTGAGCTATGATTGCACCACTGCCCTCCAGCCTGGAAAACAGAGTGAGAAGCCTGGGAGGTTGAGGCTGCAGTGAGCCATGATCACACCGCTGCACTCCAGTCTGAGCAACAAAAAGAGACCCCATCTCTGAAAAAAAAAAAAAAAAAAAAAAAGATTAGAGGATTTTTAGCAAGAGAGTGAATGTGAATGACTTGTATTTTTAGAATATTCCTAGGATTTCCACGTAGAGACGAGTTTGGAGAATGTTGAAGATATTCAAAGTAGGGTGGGGACGGCTCGAATTAGGGCAGCAAGAGTGAAGGGAGAAGTGAATGGCTTCAAATTGAACTTTGGAGTCTTGTGATGGTTGTGATGAAAGTGTAAAGGAAATAAAGAGACCAATAATGATTCTTGGGTTTTTGACTGGCGCAGTTGAGTGGGGTGGTACCATTGCCCAGTTCAGAAAAGACATGGGCGGAGTAGGAAAGGGCAGCCCTGTAACGGAGGGTTCTGTTTTGGATCTGTCATGTTTATGATGTCTGGTGAGATGTCAGAGAGTTGAGATATATGAGTTTGGAGTCTCAGAGAGAGGTGGGATGTGATATAGAACAGTGGGAGTCCTCATGATATTTCATGATCATCCAGGAAGGAAATACGGCTACAGGAGGACATTCAATATAGCCCGGGACACACCAACATTTAGACATTGAGAAAAGTAGGAAGAGACAGCAGAGGACCTTGAGAAGGGATAGCCAGAGAGGTGGGGGGAAGAGGCTTAAGAGAGTGAAAAATCATAACATCCAAGAAGAAAATTCTTTTTTTTCTTTTTTTTTAAACTTAAAAATCCCTCTAACATTGTTTATTATACAAGTGAATCCTGATCCTTGTAATGAGCTTATTGCTAGGATTTCTCTCTCTTTCTTTCTTTCTTTCTTTCTTTCTTTCTTTCTTTCTTTCTTTCTTTCTTTCTTTCTTTTTCTTTCTTTCTTTCTCTTTCTTTCTTTCTCTCTTTCTCTCTTTCTTTCTCTCTTTCTTTCTTTCTTTCTTTCTTTCTTTCTTTCTTTCTTTCTTTCTTTCTTTCTTTCTTTTTCTTTCTTTCTTTCTCTTTCTTTCTTTCTCTTTCTTTCTCTCTCCCTCTCTCTCTCTCTCTCTCTCCCCCCCTTTCCTCTCCTCTCCTCTCCTCTCCTTTCCTTCCTTTCTTGAAATGGAGTCTCGCTGTCTCACCCAGGCTGGAGTGCCAATAGCATGATCTTGGCTCACTGCAACCTCCGACTCCCAGGTTCAAGTGATTCCTCAGCCTCAGCCTCCTGAGTAGCTGGGATTACAGGAACCCACCATCATGCTCAGCTAATTTTTGTACTATTGTAGAGACAGAGTTTCACCATGTTGGCCAGACTGGTCTCGAACTCCTGACCTCAGGTGATCCGCCCACCTCAGCCTCCCAAAGTGCTGGTATTACAGGCATGAGCCACTGCACCTGGCCTATTGGTAGGATTTCTAGTAGCAAGCACAGGCACCAGAGTTTCCAAACTTTTTGGACTCACAGCAAAGGAGGACAGCTACCAGCAAGGTCTGGTCATTCTGGATGAGGAAGTCTTTGATCTCCTTCTTGGAAGCCTCATCCATATATTTCTGGTAATAGGCCACCAGGGCTTTGGAGATGGACTGATGGACAGCACAAATCTGGGCCACATGACTACCACGCTTCACATGGACACAGATGTTCACACCAGCAAATCGCTCTTTGCCCAGAGCAGAAATGGTTCCAGCAGCTTGCATTGCAGCATGCGCAGCTCGATCATCTCCAGAGGCCACCCATTCACCTTGATGAGGCCATTGCTGTGTTTGCCATGAGTCACAGCTGTGGCCCTTTTCTTGCATCCAAAGACCTGCGCATATTGCAGCAGGCCCTTGGACAGCATGGCTACAGGCATATATTGGAGATCCTCACTGCACGGTGCTGCAACCAGAAAAAGGAAGAAAATTATTTCAAAAAGGAAATACATTTGTGTCTGTTTGCAATCTCTCTTCCATGATGCTTTTTAAAATGAGGCAGCAGACACCTGTGTCAGTTGCTGCTGAGAGTTGAATTAAGTGAGGCAGGAGAAATGTAACATTTGCATTTTGCAGCACAGAGACCATCTTGTCAAGAGCAGTTTCAGTAGAGTGGTGGAGACAGAAGGGAGCTGGAATGGTGTGAGTGGCTTAACATGATAATAATAGCTGAATTTATATAAAACTTACCATGTGCCAGACACTGATCTAAGTGCTTTACATATATTAATCTGTGCAACAGCTCTTTGAGGTAGGTACAATTATTATCCTATTTTACAGATAAGGAATAGATCTTTAAGTAATTTGCCCAAGATCACACACATTAGGAAATGATAAAACTGGAATTTGAACCCAGACAAAACTGGTTGATCTGGCTCCAGGGAATAGAGACAACCCTTTTGAGAAGTCTTGTTATAAATAAAGAGTGTATTAGTTAAGATAAGTACAGATGTTATAACAAATAAACCACCAAAATCTAGGCAGTTTAATTAAATAGAAGTTTATTTCTTCCTCTTTTAAATTCCAGTCAGTGATAGGAGTGGGAGAAGTGAGGATAGAGCTCTGCTCCATACAGTCATTCAGGGATCCAAGCACTTACCTTATGGCCTAGATATCTTCAACACATGGCACCCTTAGTTTCCCTAGGTGTCAACATCAACTTGCCAGAAGAGGAAAGAGAATGTGGAGGATCGTGTAGAATTTTATGGGCCATGCCTGGAAGTTGCATACACCACTTCTGCCCACATTCTGTTATCCAGACCTCAGTCTCATGTTCCCATGGGTTATGCTAAAGGAGCCGGGAAGTGTGGTCCCTGGCTGGGCAACCACTGCCAGCAGCAGCGCTACACTGTGCAAAGAGGCCATGGATTTTTGGTGGACAGTTGTCTGTCTGCCCCAGTGAGCAAAGACATGGTGAGAAAGATATGTGTGAAAGGAGATTTGTTTTTGAATATGGGAAATACTGGAGCACGTTTGTGTACTGACAAGAATGACGGAGTAGGGAGGGGGAATCTAATGATGCAGGAGAGAGAGGATAATTGCAGGAGCAAAGTCCTCAGCAAGGTGATAGCAGATGAAGGGATTGTCCTTTGAAAGGAGCTGGAGGGAGGTTGGGAGGTTGGCAGGGTGAGGGAAAATTGATGTTGGCACATGTTCAAGAAGGATTGGAGATTTCATCGTGGGAGGCACAGTTGTCCCTGGCTGAGGGCTTCTGGTCTTTTTTGGTTGAAGTGTTAAGAAAGGTCATCAGCTGGATGTGACATGGGGAAAGGATATGGGAGATGGGAAGTGAGAGAATGTACAAAATAATCATTTTAGACAGAGAAAAGAAACTTAGTAGAGAAACACATTAGAATTACCAGGTTGTGTTGCATGACCATTTGAGGTTTGTGGTTATGCATATAAAATGAAAATTACCTCCAGAAATTGTGTGTGTGTGTGTGTGTGTTTATATTAATGGTGTTTATCATTCTCTGTGTATTATTTAGCAACTTGCTTTGTCTCTTTCCTATGTGCTGTATGTTCAGTATTCTGCAGAATGGATGCACCAGAGTTTATTCAGCCATTCCCCAGTGATGACAGCTAGGTCATTTCCAGTTCTTTACTACGACAAGGAAAGCTGCAGCAAGGATTCTTTGCCTGCTGCCTCGTGCACACATGACTGTTTCTCCAGAGATACACTAAGAAGTAGATTTGCTGGATCATAAGAGAAGTACACTTGAAGTTTTAGTAGCTTCTATCAAATTGCCCTCCAAAGTGACTTCACTAATTGATACTCCCATCAGCAGAATATGAGAGTACTGCTCACATCTTCATCCACCCTACATTCAATCAAACTTACTATTTTGCTTGTCTGGTAGAATAAAAAATGGTCTTTCATTATTTTAATTTACATTTCCTTTATTATCAGGGATATTGCAGCTTCCCATAGATTTTTGGCCCTTTGAATCTCTCCTCTTGTGATTTTTCCTTTCATATTCTTTTCCTGTTTTCTTGAGCATTGTTTACTTTTTCATATTGACTTATAGCAGATTTTTACATATTTTGAATAGTATTTGTATATTGCAATTATTACAATTTTTTTAGTTGGTTGCTAGTTTTCAATTTTGTTGATGGTGTCTTTTTTTTTTTTTTTTTTAAGAGACAGGGTCTCACTCTGTCACCCAGGCTGGAGTGCAGCGGTGCAATCATAGCTTACTATAGCCTCAAACTCTTGGGCTCAAGTGATCCTCCTGCCTCTCAAGTAGATGGAACCACACGTGTGCACCACCACACCTGGCTTTTTGTAGAGACAGGGTCTCACTCTATTGACCAGGCTGGTCTCCAACTGCTGGACTCAAGCAATCCTCCCAGCTTGGCTTCCTAAAGTGCTGGGATTACAGATGTGAGCCACTGCACTGGGTCATGTTGGTGGTATCCTTTTATGTAGTTAAATTTATTGGTATCTTCCTTAATGCTTTTATATTAAGTGCCTTATTGCACAAGCTTTCCCTATCACTAATTCATAAAAATAATATCCTATATTTTCTTCTAATTCTTTTGTAGTTTTTTAAAATAAACTTTTAATTTTGAGATAATTGTAGATTCACATGGAGTTGTAAGAAGTAATATAGAGAGATCCATGTTCCCTTTATCCAGTTTCCACCAATGGTAACATCTTGGAATATCACAACTAGGACACTGACATTGGACTTGACATTGATACAGTCAAGATACAGAATGATTTTCCCACCACAAAGAGCCCTTGTGTTGCCCTTTTAGAGCCACACCCACTTCCCTTTCCCCACTCCCCCACCCACTGCCACCCCCTCTTTAATTCTGGCAACCACTAGTCTGCTCTCCATTTCTATGATTTTGTCATTTCAAGAATGTTGTATAAAAGGAATCAACTGTATGGGACCTTTTGAGATTGACATTTTTTCCAGCCAACATAATGCCCTGAAGATTCATTCAGGTGGTTTTGTGTATCGATAGCTTGTTCCCTTTTATTGCTGAGAAGTAATCCGTGGTGTGGTTGCACTCCATTTGCTTAACCATTCATTGAAGGATATCTGGGTTGTTTCCAGTTTGCAGATATTTTTGTATAAGTTTTTGTGTGAACTTAAGTTTTCATTTCTCTGGGATAAATATTGAAAAGTACAATTAAGACTTGTGATAGATGCACACTTAGTTTTTTAAGAAACTTCCAAACGATTTTCCAGTGGCTATGCCATTTTACATTCCCATCTGCAAAATAAAAGTGATCCATTTCTTCGTATCCTGGTCAGCATTTGATGTTGTCACTATTTTTTATTTTAGCCATTTTGATAGATGTGTGGTAATATCTCATGTGGTAGTCTTGGCACTTTCCTAATGGCGAAGGATGTTGACCATCTTTTCATGTGCTTATATCCAGAAGTACACCATTTTTGGCTAAATGTCTGTTCATGTCTTTTGCCCATTTTTGAATTTGATTCTTTGTTTTTTATTGTTCAGTTTTGAGAGAAATTTATGTATTCGAGGTGCTAGTCCTTTGTGTTTTGCAAATATCTTCTCCCAGTCTTTAGATTGTCTTTTCATTCTCTGTACAAGATCTTTCACAAAGCAAGTTTTCAGTTTTGATGAAGCCCAATTTATCGATGTTCCTTTTATGAATAATACTTTTGGTGTTAAGGCTGAGAACTCTGTCTAGCCCAAAACCACAAAAATATTTCTCCCATGTATTTTCTTCCTAAAAGTTTTGTAGTTTTAGGTTTCACATTTATGTTTGTGATTCATTTTGAGTTAATTTTTGTATACAGCCTGGAGTCTAGGTCAAGTTTCACTTTTTTACCTATGGATGTTCAATGGTTCCAGGACCATTTGTTTACAAGGCTATCCTTCATCCATTGGATTGCATTTGCATCTTTTTCGAAACTCAGTTGGGCATATCTGTGTAGGTCTATTTCTGGGTTTTCCATCCTTTACCATTGATTTATGCTTCCATCCCTCCACCAATACCACACAGTCCTAATTATCATAGCTATATAACATCTTTTCTTATGCATTTTTCTTCCATGTGAATATAATCATCACCTTGTCTATTTTAATGAAGAATTCCAGTGAGATGGTTGTTGGGATTGCACCAAATTTATAGATAATTTTATAAGAGATATTTTTATAATATTGAAATTTCCCAGTGTAGTAGAATATATATCTCCCTTTATTTGGGTCTTCTTTCATGTCCATCATTAAGTTTTATGGTTTTCTTCGTAAGTTTCTTCCATTTCTTTTCAGGACTGGTACTAAATATTTTGTGAATTTTAATTGTGCTGTACAGACAATTTATTAACATATAATATCAAGTGGTCACTATCATATAGGAACACAGCCTTTCACACAGCTGTTCCCATGAGATACTCAGGAACCCTCTGTGGTAAGCAATGTTTGAACCGTCTTATGCAAGAAGAGACTGAAGCTCAGAGAAGGAAGCCTGGGGCCAAATGCAGATCCCCTGGCTCTAAGTGCCAGGCACAGAAAGCTTCCACTCCAGGGAAGGCTCTCGAATGTGAAGACAGTGGAGCTGCAGGGTCTCCCTTTGGCTTACAGAGTGTGGACCCAGCAGACAGTTCATAGCCTCCCAGCGAGGCTCCAAGAAGACCTAACTACAGCCCCATTTTTCCTGCTGCTTCACCTTTGTCTCTCACAGGCGAGGTCTGCCTTTCTCTTCAGGGGGACAAATGCCTGACTCTGTGACCAAGGCAGAGCCCAACTTGTTAATGGATGCTATGGTCATTAAAAGAGTAGAGGATCATTAAACCCTGGGTTTGGTGATGGGGGTCAGGTGGCTGAGCACTCCCTGAGGACAAGATGAGAGATTCGTATGGAGGAGACATGTTAGAACCAAATTCTTGGCTTGGGCAGCAAAGGGGTTGAGGAATGAAGGAGACCAGGGCGAATGATGACACCCTGTACAGGAAGGCAGGCCAGAGAGCAGAAATTGAGGGGTCTGGCCAGTGGTTTGGGAGGCACATGAGGTGCGGTGCAGAGTGGGATGGTCTGGGAGTCTGAGAAGCAAGAGAGCTGTAGATCACATCTGTGGGTTAGAAGTGAGCTGGGGGAGCTTCACCATGTGTGTGATCCTTGGCTTCTCTGTTTATTTCCTTGGTTATCTCACTCAGGATTCATTATGGTGTCAGTAAGAGACCTAGTCTGTGTCAGGAGGCCAAGCGAGGCAGGATGGGTACCCTGGGGCCAGCATCTTGCAGAGGTGTCAGTGGGAAGCAGAATGAGAGAGTTCCTCAGAAAGAAGGAGACTCGAGGCTGGAATCCCACCTACTCTTCCTTGCCTGAAATACTCATTTCGGTTGCACCATGCAAATTCAGGGTTTGCTACTAATGAAGTTGATTTAGCTTCTTAGCTTTGTGATCATAGCTATTCTACCCAGTTCCCTAAATTGTAGAATGCTCATCACTGGAGATTCGGGGTGGTAGAATAGATTATTTTATGCAGTACATGGCCATACCTTTAAACAATGATAAATAACACAGTGAGAAATACATCTCTTTTTTCTTTTCCCCCAGATTTGCCGATGACATAAGGAGAAAGTCTCCTCCTCAGAATGCCTCAGCCTCAAAGAGGGTATCCAAAAGGCAATGCAATGATAACATCATACTGAATTTTGCAGATATTCATGACAAGTGATAATGAATATAAAACTTCCTTTAAAGGTTAAGTGGGTTTGAGCTGTACACGGTGGCTCACGCCTGTAATCCCAGCACTTTGGGAGGCCAAGGCAGGCAGATCACTTGAGGTCAGGAGTTGGAGACCAGCCTGGCCAACGTGGTGAAACCTTGTCTATACTAAAAATACAAAAATTAGCTGGGCGTGGTGGTACGTGCCACGAGAATTGCTTGAACCCAGGAGGCAGAGCCTGCAGTGAGCCGACATTGCACCACTGTACTCCAGCCTGGGTGACAGAGTGAGACTCCGTCTTTTAAAAAAAAAAAAAAAAAAAAAAAAGGTTAATGGATTTAAGCTTTTCTAAAGGTAATTGATTTAAAAGAAAATTGATTTAAAGAAAAGAAATAAGAAATCGTACAGGTGGTGTGCAAAAGACAAGGCAGAAATCTTAAATGTGGTAAGCAAAGGATCCAAGTTTGGGGTGCAGGGTAGTGGTGTGGGGAGGTGTAAATGGAAATAACATGTTCAAAGACTCAGCCCAGTACCTGGAACATAGAGAGGGCTCTGTCAATGATGCATGACAATAACTGTCGTTTCCCTTCAAGTGAAGTTTGCCAGATTCAGCAAATAAAATCAGTGCACTCCCAGTTTAATTTGAATTTCAGATAAACAATAGGATTTTGTAAGTATAAGTATGTCCCCTGCAATATTGGGAACATACTCATCCTTTAAAAAGTATTTATTATTTGATTAAAATTTAAATGAAACTGAGTGACCTGTGTTTTATCAGGCAGCCCTACTTCTCATGCCTTCCCTAGAATGCGGGTGAATTGGACATGGCTTAGAGACCCTGGGATGTCACTCGGGCTGCCTGTCCCCCACCAGAGACTTGGGCAGAAGATGATCAGGGGATGTGGAAGTTCCTGAGGAGGCCACAGCATGCCGAGAGCAGCCTCCAGCTGGGACACTAGACACCCCTGCCCTCCCCACAACCTTGGCTTGGCCATTTGACTCTCCGGTTTCCTGTGTCCTGTCTTCCACCTGTCTGTGATGGGGAGGGGACCAGAGTGGCCCGGGAGGGAAGTGTGTTACAGACATAGAGAGGAGCTAGGAACACTCAGGATTCTGCTACGTGATGTTGAAGGCCTTCCACAGGGACCTGAGCCCAGAGACACTCAGTGGAAGAGATTTTACGAGTATCAAGTTGAACTCGGTCCTCCTCTCCACCTCGCTCTCCTGTCTGCTCTGAGCCAGGCAAGGAAACCTCTTCCATCCATAGAAGGGCGGGAGCTTGGCCCGCAAAGGGGACTCAGGCTTTGTCACTTTTCCTTTCATTACCCTCCCTGGCCTTGCTGAGCAGAGGTTCTCTGCCAGGCCACAGCGGCAGATGTCCTGGTCCTTCTCAAGGATCCATCCCCACATACTCACACACACCACACTCACAGCACACACACCACACTCACCACACACTACACATACACACCACACACACTCACAACATACACAACACACCACCCACACACCGCACTCACCACACACCACACACACTACACACACGCCACACACACCACACTCACTACACACACCACACACCACACTCACAACACACACACTACACTCACACACACCACAATCACCACACACCACAATCACAACACACACACCACATGCCACACATACACACCACACTCACCACACACCACA
>NW_012100543.1:980818-990197 GCF_000951045.1 Mandrillus leucophaeus | reverse complement strand
ACATACCATATACACACACCACACTCACAACACACTCACGCCACACACATACCACATACCACACTCACCAAACACATCACCCTCACCACACACTCCCACCACATACACACTACATTCACAACACACACTCATACCATACTCACAACACTGACATCATGCACACACCACGCTCACCACACACTTGCACCATATACACACCAGACTCACAACACACAACACACTTCCCAAACACAACACACACACTATACAACAACACACACTGACACCATACACATGCCACACTCGCAACACACACCACGCTCACAACACATAAAACAACATACACTCACACCACAGACATGCCACACAACACACAACATACCCTCATGGCACACTCACTACACACGGCTCACACCGTACCACACTCACAACACACAACACACACTCGTTCTCTACTCAATATACACTGACACCACACACATACCATACTCACCACACACTCACATCACATACACACCACACATAACATACATCACAGACTCATACCACACAATACACACTTACAACACACAACACCCACTCACACGACACACCACATGCATATACCACAGTCACCACACTCACACCACACACAAACTCAAACACACATCACACCGCACATTCATACCATACTCACACAAAACACACAGCACACTCATACCACACCCACACCACACACACCACACTCAATACACGCACCACATTCATATCACACTCACAACACACAGCACACTCATCCCTCCCTTACAACATGGATTCACAACACACACAACACACCACATACAGCAGACACTACACACACCCACACTCACCACACACAATACACTCAAAACACACACAATGTACACATACACAGCACACACATACACACATGTATCCACGTTCACACCACACACATCACACAAGCATACACACACACCACACCACAGACATACACACATATAGTACACCCCACATATCCACACCACACCATACACACACACCACATGCATATACAACACACACACACACCACACATATGCACCACACATATATACACACTCACAACACACACACACCCCTTGTCAGCTTCAGCAAAGCATGACTGACCCCTTCCACTTACTAACTCAGCTCTTTTCAGGTGATGGGGATCTTCAGCCCAAGACTTCAGAGGACTTCAAGCAATGCTCCCGGTCTCTGAGCTGAGAGGCCAAGCAGGAGCACGTGGTCATAACTGCCCCGGCCTGTGTGCTCAGCTCCCCTCCCCCGCCCCATGCCGCTGTGTCTCTGTGCTCTACGGTAGAACCCACTTCAACTCTCCCCATCTCCTGGGGGCTGACCCTGCCTGCCAGGGACATCGTGAGGGAGCAGAGTTTAAATGAGACGCACTCTCATTTAAATTAGCAAGAGCCTGTCACAATCTAGGGAGAAAGGCCTCAGAAATCTGTGGATGCTCATGTCTGGAAAAGGGCGACTGTGGTTCATACCAAACCGAGAAGAAAGAGATTCATGAGCCCCGCCTGCCCCATGGCATTGATCAGCCCCGTTACTCACATCCACAGAGTAGGGTGACACAGCCACTGTCTAATGCTTACTCATGCACTGCCTTCTAGCTTGGGTGTCTGGTGTGTGTGTGTGTGTGTGTGTGTGTGTGTGTGTGTGTCCTTCCTGGATAGACTGAAATCCCTCTACAGCAGAGAGACCTCTCCTTCCTCAGTGGCCTCACAGAGATACAATAGGTGCATAATAATTACTGCCTGCCCTGCTTAGAGCTTCTGAGCATTCCAACGTGTGTGTGTGTGTGTGTGTGTGTGTGTGTGTGTGTACAAGGTAGTCTAGCTCCCATATTTGCTCTTAATGGTGTTATAATTTTTTTTTTTTTTTTTTTGAGAGGGAGTCTTGCTTTGTCACCCAGGCTGGATTGCAGTGGTGTGACCATAACTCATTACAGCCCCATACTCCTGGGCTCAAGCGATGCTCCACCTCAGCCTCGCAAGCAGCTGGTACTACAGGGGTGCGCCACCACACCTGGCCTGTGTTACTACCACTGCACACCTTCCTCTCAGTCTTTCAGGCACAGACAGAGAGCCCTGAAGCAACCATAGACAGTCCTTTATTCCAGGGTCGTGTCTCCCAGTCCATTGGAAGCCTCAGTAGAAGGAGGTCCCCTGTGGCTCCTCCACTCCATTCCTCTTACCCCCTTGTCCCCAGATGTCCTCACAGGGACCCATTCTTGAGATCACAGGGGAGCAAGCCTCCCACTCAGGCCTCCCTCTGTATCCAGGCGTGGCCACTCAGGCCTTCTGCTCCTCTTCTTCAGGCCCTGCCTTGGCTGTTATGTCCTATCCATCCTCTCTCTGACTCTGCCCAGAGAATGAGGGGGTCTGACTTCAGATTTCACAGACAGAACATATCCCAGGAACGTGTCCATCACATCGCCCAGTCGGCCCCTGTCAGCATGAGGCCAGCGTGGAATGAGGCTGAGTCTCTGTCTCTTCACTTGGAGTCCAATGCCCATCCGTGGCCATCCAATGGCCATCGCTGTGTGCCAAGGATATAGGGGTTGGCCAGGCCCAGAAAAGGGGATGTGGGCAGTGTGGGAAGAAAGAAAAAAGCCCTCCAAATACCTGAGGATGGGCACAGTGGGCTCCATGAGCCAGCCACAGCTCACCTTGCTGTCTTTACCTTTCCCAACTTGGTGGGTAGGGTGGGGGTGCCCGGAGCACTGCACAGGAAGGAGGGTGCTGCAGGGCCACCACAGCTGTGAGTGGCATTTGGCTGAGGGATAAACCCTCCCCAGCCAAGAATGCCTCCCCTGGAACCTCCCCTCCCTGAAAGCCTAGTGGCAATTCCAGCAACACGGGGGTCAGGCAGTGCTAGACTGGGGCGAACTAACAGAGTCTCCTCCGTGGGAGTCGTTTCCCCTAATCCCTACTCGAACAAAGGCCTGAGATAGCGGTCTGCCGGTCCACACGCTTGTGGAACACCACCCTCCTTGCTCTCATGCTTTCTCTCAGACTAAAAGGCCCCAGAGAGAAGCCCCATTGAGGCAGCCCAGCCCGCACCTCTGCTGCAGGACGCTGGACCATACCCGCCGCCCCATGATGTGGTCCCGTCTCCGGTGCACGGGGCTTCAGGTCCCTCCCTGCATGGCATGGACAGTTCTGAGGGATGGCTGTGACATGCAGCACGGGGTCACCCTGCTGCCCATCGGGGAGCTCTGACATCAGGAGTCAAGACATCTTTTTGAGATGAGTGGGGGGCATGGGGAAGACGTTTGGACGTTAGAGTCGTGGTCTCCAAAGTGGGGACTGACCCAGCTGCTGGGCCTCCCTCCAGCAGCCCAGCCCTGGGTGGACAGGCTGCTCTTATGATGATGTTAACTTTTTATAGATATTCCTCCTGCAGCAAGTTAAATTGCATCTGCTCGGGCAGACATCCAGGCCAAGGGCAGGCGGACGGAGCGGCCGGGCCCCGAGGCTCTGGCGGGCAGGCTTTCCTGCTGTAAAGCTCTGTGTCTGATAGGAAATCCAGGCTGGGGTGTGGGCGCAGGGCAGCCTGGATTGCTTCCTGAGGGTCTAAGAGCCTCAGACGACTCATCATTTTCTTCTGCAGCCTCTTCATGTGGCTCTTAGTGCTGGGCCTGGGCAAACTTCCTTGTACGAGAAGTCATGAGCGGGTAGAACATGCAATCAGAGCTGTATGACCAGCCAGGGAGGGGGGCCTCAGCCAGTCAGCTGTGGTGGGGCAGGGGATCGGGGGCCCGGCCCGGGTGGTGGGCAGGGATCTGGCCCTGAGGAGCAGGGCCCCAGGAGTGGGACCCTCATCCCACAGGACCAGCAGCACTGGGCAAGTTATTGCCACAGGGATTTGGCCATGGAGTATGGGGTACAACCCAAAACAGGGATACCCCCAAACTCAGCCTGAGGTGACAGCACTGCCCTCTAGGCCTCCACTCCCCACAGGGAGAAGGGCTCCCACACTGCTCCCTGTGATGCCTGCAGAACCACTTTTGATGGGGCCACTTCACCTCCCGGCCACCCCGTCCTTGGTCCTGGGCATTGGTGACTCGGCGAGATGCACCGAGTTCAACTTTCAACACACATTTATTGGACACCTAACTCCCCCTAGGCTGTGTGTTAAGTTCTGGGGCTTCAAAATCTGCCGAATACAGTCCCTTCCCTGGAGGAGTGCCTGGGCTGTGAGGGAGCGAGAGCAGTAAATAGTCGGGGTGATTGCGCGATGATAACAGAATGCACAGAGTGAGGCTGCGGACTGAAGAGAGGCCAGGCTGCAGGGCCTGCTGGGATCACTGCTCTCCCAACCCGGCCTCGGCCCACTGCTCCCAGTTCCTCCTCATGCTCCCCACCTTTCCCTGGGATGTCTGTCATGGCCAACAGTCAACAGGAAAATGAACACCTCCCTTTCCGGTCTTCCCCCAAAGGAACTGGTTCTGGTCTGGGGACACATGCCCTCTCCAGGAAACCTGTGGACCCACTGGGCTGGGGCAAATAACCCTCTTCTCCAGAAAGCTCCTAGTAACTTAGATGGCTTAGTAACTAAGCAGAAGTCCCATCAGGTCCCAGTTACCCCATCACCTGGCCAATTTGCAGGTCCCATACATTCGGTGCTGCCGAGTACCTGACATGTGAAAGTATTATACCAAGTGATGCTTACGACTTCCCTTGAAGGTAGGCAAGGTGCCCAGATATTTCCTAACACTGCACAACAAACCACCCACATGTTTTTGTTTTGTTTAAAACAAAACAGCAGTATTTGTTTTGCTCATGAATATGCAAAGTGGGCAGGGCTGGGCGGGGCAGTTGTTTCTGCTCCACTTGGCTTCAGCTGGGCAGCTTGGAGGCTGGAGGCTATAATCATCTGAAGCTGCTCATTCACTCACATGCCTGTGCCTGGGGTGGGAAGACCCGATGCAGGGGGCAGGCACAGCTGAGGTGCCTTACACAGCTCTGTCTCTCTCCTTGCAGCCACGCCTCTCTCCAGCATGGCGGTGTCAGGGTAGCTGGAACCTCTTACGTGGGCTCAGGGCTCGTGGGGTGTGCGTCCTGAGCAAGAGCAAGCCAAGCGGAAGCCGCATCCCCTTTTCTAACCTAGACTCTGGAGTCACGCAGCACCATTTCTGCCTCTATTAATTAGAAGTGTCTCATCAAACCTGGCCCATATTCAAGGAAGGACAATTAGATTCCATTTTTTCATGGAAAGAGTGTCAAAGGATATGTGAACACGGTTGTGAACCTGTTTTTAAATCACCACTCAAGACAAGGTTGTTGCCTTATTTTAGAGAGCAAAAAATAAAGTGGCTTGTCCAGTTCATGCAGCAATTTAGAACTGATGAGAATTCTAAGCCACATCTCCCAGCTCCAAGGCCAAGGCCTCCTTTTAGTCACCATTTAGTGCAATGATAAAGGGATCAGAGTCCCTCGGAGCATCTGATGAAATCCATAGACAATTTTCCCAGAAAAAAATGCGCATGCATTAAATCTTGGGTCTATATGTGTGTGGGGGAGCAGAACAGTATAACCAAAAATATAAGGCTGGGCTAACCAATTGTCAGCTCAGCCTGCCCCTGGCGCAGCCACTGCACTTAGGGCAGCCAGTGCGTGGCGCAGCTCAGCCTCAGGTTGGGAGAAGGACTTGCTGTGGGCAGTACCCTGGGGCTTGCTGTGGAAGTCCCATGCTGTGCTGTGTCAGCCAGCACCTCCCCCTCAAACACACCATGTGCAGGAAAACAAGTGTTTCCTTCCTGCTCCTGACATGGGTGGACTCCAGGGTCCTGGATGGAGATACCCAGAATCCAGACTTCCCTACAGCAGTCCCCAGCCTTCTCACAGCCCCAGGGCCAGCTGGGCAGGGTCCCAGGGCAGCCACACAACAGAACAAGAGGCCTTGTGGGGCCCGTTAGTCTCTGCGTTTGACACAGCGAGGGATGGCGCGGTGGTCCCCACCCTGTTTTCCTTCTGCTCACACCTGAAGGAGGAACAGGTACACTGGAACTGCAGGAAGAAGAGGGTTTGGAAAAGTCCCTGGAGTGACTTCTAAGGGAGTCATAAATAACTCCCACCCTATCCTTGCCCTCGAGAACCACACATATAGTGGATGACATAGAGGTGTTTAACAATTACATATAATTTAATTGTTATATTAGACAATTGTTTATCAGTTGGCTCAGAAAATCCCTCGAAAATAGGACAAGCTATTCTCATGGGTGTGTACAAGTTGTCTGTAGCACACCGCTGATTTAAACCCAGGACCTCTGACACCAAATGTAACCCCCACTGAACACAGCCAAAGGTACTGGAGCTCCACAGGCAGTCAGTAGTGGGGCTGAGATTTAAAGCTAGTCTGACCCCAAAGCCAGGTTCTTCACCATTATCATTTGGATAATGATCACCACTGGAGGGCCTGATGGGAGAAGAGGAGAAGCAAGGAAGCTGACCCAGAACGCCTGTGGACTTTACTTCCCTGATCCCAGACCACTGGGGCAGATTGACGGGGGATGGTACGGGGGGTATCATTAAACTTCAGGCACAGTCAAGCATTGCTCCCTCACTGCAGAGGGGCAGACCTGCCCAGGGTCACACACAAAGCCTGGGGCTATGCTCAGATTAGAACCTGGGTCTCCTCAGTCATCCCCAGGCCAAGGCATACCCTCAGCCCTGGTGACCTGTGCCCAGTGGAGACCAACAAACCAGAACCATTACTGCAGACAGGTGTGAGCTGGGAGGAAGGCCCGCAAGACAGAAAGGCTGACGCCTGCTGTAGCCCAGCCTAGGTCAGACCCTCTTGGGGGTGCTGTAGTTTGAGAGAGGAGGGCACCAATGAATCAAACAAGAGCCCTGGTCACAAGCCACACTGTCTGACACAGTTGCTGCTAGCCACATTTGACAATTTATATTTAAATTCATTAAAATTAAGTGCGATGTGAAATTCAGTTCCTTAGTCACAATAGCCACATTTCAAGCGCTCAACAGCCGCCTTTGGTTAAAGGCTATTGTGTCAGATAGTGCAGATAAAGAACATTTTCATCAATGCAGAAAAATCTGCCGGACAGTACTGGCCCTAGAGGAAAGTCAGATAAAATGAAAAACAACAATTTTGCCCGCCGGAATGGAGCCAGTTGCCGAGGAGTGGTTCTTGGAGGAGGAAGGTCTTGAGGTTCCAACTCACAGGAGCCCTGCCCACCCCCAGGTCTGGGCCCTCCCTCTTCTCCCCTCTAAGCCCAGCCCCAGGCCTGAGCACGCTCTAGTTTCTTTCCGGCTGCTTGTGTGTGGCTGTCCTCCACCATCCTGGGTGGAGAATGGGGCCTGTGGGGACCTGCAGAGAGTTGCCCAGGAGCCAGCAGACGTGGGAGCAGCTGAACCTCCTCAGGCTGCCAGGGCCGCAGCCCACTTGCCTGCATCCCTAAGGCTCAGAAAAGGAGGGCTCTGGGGAGCTGCTGGGGGTTGGAAAGTCGCAGTGATGGTGCAGGCAGGGGCGGGCGCTGTGTGTTTGTCTCTCGGCATCTTTGATGCTCCTCAGAACCTTTCATGTTGGAGGCTGTCCTCTGCCAAGGGCCCCATGTGCTGTTTGCTTTTTTCCTTTTATTACTTTTTTAATTCATTTCATTAAATTGGTTCTGTACAGGGCAAAAGAAGAGCCCAGCAGACAAGAAATGCTACTCAGGTTATAGGGGAAGAGAAGTGGGGGTGGGAGCTCCCTTCTTGCTGGGCGGGTGCAACTGAAAGCAAAGCACTGGCTCATCCACCCACACTTCAAGGCTTCAGCTGCTCACACACTAACACCTCTTAGAATCTTTATAGAACCCATGCCTACTTCTTGTAGATGAACGTAAAATCCTTATGCGATCTTAATAGAATCCATATAGAAGCTTCATAGAATCCTCTTAGATGCCATATAAAAATCCTCATAGAATTCACCAGATTGCTCATAGAAGTCTAAATCCCCACTGCCGTGCACACAACACACACACATAACATACACTGCACTCCAGTGGAAACAGCAAATCACCTTGAACCCTCATCTCCTTTCCTCAGAGAATGGCCACTTGACAGATCTATTTTGTAGATGGAGGGACTGGCGACATTGCCCAGGGTGAGATTGCAATGCAACCTTTTGTGGCCTGACCTCGGCAGGCCTCTGTTAAGGCCCCTTAGTCTGCAAACCAGGTCCCTTGGGAAGAGGCGAATAATTTGCAAAAGGATCCCAGGGCTTCTGGGAAGAGAGGAGAAGCCAACCCCTGTGTGAAAATTCATCATGGTGGCCCCGGGTGCTCGACCCGCTGGGATGGAAGCCCCGTGATGCAGCAGGAATTGTTGGTGTTAATGTGTCCCGGCACCTACTCCTGAGCCCGGCACGCGGTAGATCCTCAATAAGTAAATGAAGGAAGGTGCGCTAGCAGGAAAGGACCCCCAGGGCCCTAACAAGCACCCACCAGAGGACAGGGCAAGCAGCAGGCCACCACAAGTCTGCAGCAGCTACTGGGCATTGCTGCGGGCTTGGTGGGGACCCAGACAAACGAGACCTCTCCGCGAGTGGATGGATGGCGCCCTGGCTAACGTGGGGAGAAAAGGGGTTCTGACAGCACGAAGGTGAGGTCCGTCTGGCAGGCATCCTGGTGGCTGATGACCAGGAACTGCACGGCCAGTCTGCAGTTGGCCCCGGGCATGCAGGCTGAGACAGCTCCAAGGATTATATCCTTGCAGGGCCTGGAAAAGTTTTCTAGTTATTTGTTAGCTTCATGTCAAGCAGAATGGCTTTCTTTCATTCTTCAGAGTTGTACTCAGCCAGAAGTCCCCAAATTCAACCTTCAGGAGCTTTGTAGGGACTTAGAGACGGGAGTCACCCAGCAAACCTGACTGTGGAGTTCAGATTGTAAAGAGGAAAGAAATTCTGCCTCTTCCAGGCACAGAAGGCAGTTGATCCTTAGGGGCTCCGAGAAGCCCCTGGGGAAGCAGTGGAGCTGACACTCATCTAACAGGCTGAGCTCTGTGTGTCTGCCATCTGTCTGTGTGGGGATGATGGCACCTACACTCCCAGCAGTTCTGTCTGCACACCGTGGTGGAGCCCCAGCTCTGTGCCCTGCCCTGGGCATGGCTGAGAATGGACAGGTGCCCTCTGCATTTGGGAGTTAGTAGTTTTAGCCTCTTAAGAGCAAAGTACGCCCCAGATACATGTTTTAAAAAAGAAAGGTAAGAAGGAAGAGACCCCCTTCCCCTGCAAAAAAAAAAAAAAAAAAAAAAAAAAAAAAGAAAACTTGATGATAAATGTCTAGCCCAGAACTCTTTTCACAGCAAACCCTAATATCCTACTTTTGTCAACATTCAAATTCAGGTAACTTAGAGGGACAGTTAAAATCCAAATG
>NW_012100543.1:930429-980768 GCF_000951045.1 Mandrillus leucophaeus | reverse complement strand
AAAAGAAAGGTAAGAAGGAAGAGACCCCCTTCCCACTAAAAAAAAAAAAAAAAAAAAAAAAAAAGAATCAGGCCAGGTTGAGCCACTTCTAGCCCAGAACTCTTTTCACAGCAAACCCTAATATCCTACTTTTGTCAACATTCAAATTCAGGTAACTTAGAGGGACAGTTAAAATCCAAATGAACAAAAAAACCATGTCCAGGTTGCCCACCAGTGCCTCCAGCATGCACAGTGCCATGCCCCATGCAGCAATATCTCTGAGCAGCAGGGAGTGGTGGCAGTCCCCAGATTCCTTGGGTGATGCAGTCACCAGCTAGAACCACATCAGCAGCAGGAGGATATTGGAGGAGACGGCAGGAGCAAGTGGGGGGCACACCACAGACGGCCTTGAGACTTGGGCTGAGTCAAGAATTTGTATTTAGCTGCTGGGAGCCTTTAGAGGCTTTGAGCAGGGGAATGACTTTTCAGACACTTGCATTAGAAAGGGTTGTATTTAGGGAAAACAAATGCTCCATATGCCTGGCTCAGTCCTGGTTTGCCTGGACAGTTCCAACTTGTGCCTGCTTTTCCTAGTAAACTGATTGCCCATTACACTCTCAAGAGTATCCTGGTTTTACCTACTGGATATTTTATGATACTAAAGAATTATTTTTAATTTTTAAAGTGTAATAATGTTATAGTTACATTAAAAAGAAAAGAGAGAGAGAAAGAATTCTGGGCCAGGCATGATGGCTTATGCCTGTAATCCCAGCACTTTGGGAGGCCAAGGCGGGTGGATCACATGAGGCCAGGAGTTCGAGACCAGCCTGGCCAACATGGCAAAACCCTGTCTCTACTAAAAAAATACAAAATTTAGCCAGGCAAGGTGGCACATGCCTGTAATCCCAGCTACTCGGGAGGCTGAGGCACAAGAATTGCTTGAATCCAGGAGGCAGAGGTTGCAGTGAACCTAAATCATGCTACTGCACTGCAGCCTGGGGGACAGAGCAAGACTGTCTCAAAAAACAAACCAAAAAAAAACAGTTCTGCCTGGCATGATAGTGCATGCCTGTAGTCCCAGCTACTCTGGAGGCTGAGGCAGGACGATCACTTGACCCCAGGAATTCTGGGCTGTAGTGCATTATGCCAATTGGGTGTACACGCTAAGTTTGGCATCAATAT
This sequence comes from Mandrillus leucophaeus, assembly GCF_000951045.1. Taxonomy (NCBI): domain Eukaryota; kingdom Metazoa; phylum Chordata; class Mammalia; order Primates; family Cercopithecidae; genus Mandrillus; species Mandrillus leucophaeus. The sequence goes on along the minus strand of NW_012100543.1, from coordinate 979,607 downwards.
GGTGACCTCTTGAGAGCAGGGGACCACCAGGTTGCCTAGGGAGAGGGAACAAGCCCAGGCTGGAAACGGAGCAAGTCAGAACTCCCGTGCTGATCAGTAGTGGGATTGCACCTGCTCTGGGTACCTTGCCCAGGCTGGATCGACTACTCTTACTGTGTTGCCCAGGCTGGAGTGCAGTGGGATTCAGGCTTCACTCCATTGAGTGAAGCCACTGCACTCCAGCCCGGGCAACATAGTGAGACCTCATCTAAAACAAAAGGGTTCTTATATTTTAAAGATGGATAGATTGATTGATAGATAGTTCAATCGATCTAGTGCTCACCCTGGCGGCACATATACTAAAATTGGAATGATACAGAGATTAGCACGGCCCTGCACAAAGGATCACAAGCAAATTTGTGAAGCATTCCATATTCTATGATAAACGTTTGAGAGATGAATATGTCAATTACCCTGATTTGATCAGTACACATTATATGCCTCTAACATCACTATATACCCCATAAATATGTACAATTTTTATGTGCCAACTAAAAAATCTAAAAAATAAAGATATATACTTAGATATTTATAGACGAATATTGTCTAGAACTTGCTTCAAACCAGTCTAGCAAGGGGAATTGGTGGCAGAATGTGAGTGGGAATAGAGACGAAATAAAATTGGTTGAGTTGACAATTACGGAGTTTTAGTGGTGGATACATGGGGTGGTGGTGTGTTGATGATACTAGTCTCTCCATTTTTGTATTTAGTTAACATTTTCTGATATGTAAGTTTAAGAAGAAAGTGTCCCAGAGTGGACAATAAATATGATCACTGTAGTTCCATGGTTCTCAACCTGGAGAGATTTTGCCTCCAGGGAACAGTTGGCAAGGTACGGTGGCCTTTTGGTCATCACAACTTGGAGGCGGTGGGGGATATGCTACTATTATCTATTGGATAAAGGCCAAGTATTGGTTTTTATTGCTAAAGGCTGCAATGCTCAGATTGCCGCCAACCCCAACAAAGAATTCTCTGGCTCAAAATGTCAATAGTGCCAAGGGTTACACCCCAGGTTAGTGTAATGTCTGTGACTTACTTTAAAGCTCCACTGTAGGAACAGAAGAGGTGGTGTCTCTGTGTGTGAGCTGATTGTAATGTATGCTCTAGGGGTGATGAGTTAACACTTAAAGTAACTCACACCCTAGAAGTGGCTAGCAAGAGCTTCAGATATACTTATTTAAATCTGTTCCCCCAAATTAATTCACTAGCATAAACAATATCCAGGTAATTTGTTGTTGGTGAGGTAAGTGATGTTCGAGAACTATATTCAGCTGGAAAGATGGTTTAGGCACCTATGTTTTTGCTTGAACAAGACAGAAGAATCCACCAAACCTGGGTGCCTGACAACCAGGGACTGGTGCTCTGAGTCTATTCCCATTTTATGCTGAGTCACCTCTTGGCCTTGACAACTCTGTCTCCTGGTCAAACCAGAAGCTCGGCTGGGCTCGCTGACGGAACATCGCCACATCTTTGAGCTACTGGACCTCCCATGTGAGTGCTTTTCAGCATGCCTAGAGATAGAGAAAGGGGATGGCCCAAGTTTAGTGGAGGCAGACAGATGACTATTTTTGTGACTATTTGCTAATAAAAATATGTCATTGTGGCAGAATATGGTCTGAAATTTGCTTTCATTGGAACATATCTCCTTGTGGCAAGGGTATGGGCCTGAAGACCCTTTCCCATCTTACCTTTGGGGATTAGGAGACACAAATGTTTATCCTAAGAACCTGATCGTCATTGAACAGCCAAGTTGGCTGAGATGAGGAAGATGATAATAGTAGTGTTTGTGTAGAGAACAAGCTGAAGACAAGATTAGAACCTTCGCTTCCTCCATGATCTGTGCATCTTTCTCGTGTCTTCCAGGAACACCACATACCTCCCTAACACCACCACCATGTATCACTGAACAGCTGGGCTGGCTGAGATAGAGAAGATAATACTGGAGGTCTGTGTGGAGGATATTTTGGAGAGGAGATTACAACTTTTTCACCTCCTTTAGGATCTTTCTAATATCTCCCATACACCTGTCTGGCACCAACACCATGTATCACACGCACTCTTCCTGCCCTACCAGCGTCTCACCTGTGTCCCCCAACACCTGTATCTGTGGCTTCAGCCATGGCCAGGAAGTGTCTCCTTGTGCCCGAGGCCTCTCAGTTGTATCAGTAAGTAGGTAGAAGAGTCTCATGGCTCAGTCTGGCCTCAGGGGCTGGAATGTGTCATGGTGGCCATGACTGGTTTCAGCTGCCTTTAGTCCACAGCCAGGCATGTCCTCCATCTCTAGCAGGAGCCAGGCAGGATCAGGCTGCCTCTGTGACCTAGAAAGCCAGGGTCCCCCTGGTCATAGCTGCGGCTGTGCATGTAGGGACAGGACGACTGTCCTTGGAAGGTGAGAATGGCTGGGTGGGCCACACAGGAGGCCTCATTTTCAGCCACCAACAGCTCAGGAGAAGTGACTTTCTCAAAGGATATTCTGAGAGCCTGTTTGGATGAGGAGAGGCTGAGAAGGCAGGGGGCACTGGGCATGAGACTGAGGGCAGGTGTGAATGGGCGCCCCCAGAAGGAAGGGTGGCGTGCCCGTGAGGCAGGGGGAGGTTCCTGGGGCTGTCATGAGATGACCATTACCAATTTCACTGTTCTGAGGAGGAACATTGCTGCCCTAGCCGGCCGTCAGTGCACATTCATGCACACACAGATACAGAGAGACACACACACACGCACGCACGCGCACGCACACACACATACACACACATACACATACACAGGTCCCTGAGCCGCATTCCTAGGCCTCAAGGTTCTTTCTTTCCCAAGGTCTCAGATTGCGTGTCTGACATGGATTTTTCCTAGCTGCCTATCCCATGGTGTGCAGGCTCCCATGGGGCCCCCAAATGCCCCACAGACCCTGGGGCAAGCTGCCTGATGGCTGGAACTCTCCCTCAAGGTGCGGCTCTGACGCAGACCACAGAGCCCGCGCTGAGGGCCGAGACTCTTCCCAGGAGACGAGTGCTCCTCTGCCAGGGCCCTTAACAGGAGTCTGGCACCTGTTTCTATGGCTGTCTCTACTCAGTCCCAGCTAGTAACAGCATCGTGGGGGAGCCTCAGGGAGGAGAAGGGGATTCTAGGCCTCTGATCTCTGCAGCTCACCCCTAACTAAACCATGCCAAATATACACACACTGAAAAGAATCACACAAATCAAACCCAGTGTGCCGCTGCAAGGCCCTTTTCCCACCAGCTTCCTCCTTGACCCTGCCTGTCTGGGGGTCCTGGAGCCGCCTGGGTCTCAGCCATGGTGGTGCTGGGCTTCTGCCGGGCAGTGCACAGCTCATGCTATCTCCTCATCCATTGAGGGTTCTCTGGGCCAGGGACTGGGCTGGGCATTGTTGATCTCTGTCTTTCTCTTAGCAAACTCAGTCCAGAGCCTCCTCACCACCCCTCTACCTACCGCGCTCAGAGAATGTCAATGAGCATGGGCAGAATTTAATTGCCTGGCAAGTTCAGATTTGCATCTTTGATCTGCAAACCTGGCAGGGCTGAGTGATAGGGAGAATATGGCATTTGGGTGCAGATGGACATGGGCTTGAAACCCAGCTTTGTCATTTCTTTCTTGGGACCTTCAGCAGCTGCTTCACACATAACATCCCTCCCCACCCCTCTCCTGAGCCCAGCTGTTCTCATCTGGGAAGTGGGGAAAGTTGTACCTAATTCACAGGAGACCATGTGAGTGTACAAACAGCCCAGCCCATCATCTGGTGGCCACTCATCTTCCTTTTGGGAATCTTCAGTCTTGGTTCAGGCACTGGGATTTCTTTGTCATGGGCCTAGTAAGCACTTTATATATATCCTAATCCTCCCAACAGTCCTATGAGGAGGGCACTATCATCATCATCAATACCTTTGTACAGCCAAGGAAACTGAGGCACAGAGAGATTATGAAATTCGGCCAAGTTCACACAGCTTGTAAGTGACAGGGCTATGGTTTGACCCAAAGCATTTGGACTCTGGGACCTGCCCTCATAGCTATGTTACTAAACTGCTGGGAGTTTACCCCAAGACAGGAAACCTACAAAGGGGTGTTCTTTGAGACTATCAAAAATATTTACTGAGTTCCTCCTAAGGAGTTAGGAGAGGTGGTCTCAGCCCCACTGCAGGCTGCTCTCTGTGGGGTCCAGGGGAGCAACTCCGGCCCTGGGCCTGCTGGCAGAGCTTTGCTGAGACCTGGCAGAGGCGGCCCTGCCCTGTCACGTCTCCCTCCACAGCCCACTTGCCTGCCAGGGTGTTTGAACAATGATTAACCAGCAGCGGGCAGGTCAGTGCAGGCCAGGCCGGGCACGGCGGGTGAGCTCACCCCTTGCACAATGGTGGCCGCACCCGCCGCCCGCACCCACCACCCGGCTCAGGGGCCGGCCCAGTGGGGCAGGGCCAGGCGGGCTCCCAGAATAAGGGACATGAAGCTGGAGGGAAATAAGGGACAGCCTAGTCAGGTGTGTAGATGTGACTACAATCACATTTGATGCCATCCCCCCACTCCAGCCCATGCAGACTCCAGCCCCTCTTGCCAGCCATCCATTGCTGGGATGAGACCAGCCTCGAGGGGGATGTTCCTCAAACAGTGTCACCTAAGCCTGTCCCACGCTGCTCCAGCCACAGAGCATCAGACTCCAGACGGGACTGGAGGATGCAGGAGGACCCGCCCACTCCAGGCCCATGGCAGACAGGGAGACACACCTCAGGCCCCTCCTCCCGTTTCTCCATGAAGCCTCTGAGCCTTGTGGAGCTGGGTTTCTGGCCCTGGCTGCTCAGGGAAGCACAGGCATGTGCCCACACCCACACCAGCCCCTGGGTCCCTCCCTGGGAGCGTCCGGGGTCTCAAGCGCCAGAGCCTGCATGGTGGTGGTGGTGCAGAACTCACAGCTCATTTGGAGCCAAATCTGCCTCCAGATTTGCCGACGTTGCCGTACCTGTCCACCCCAGCCTCTCCCGAGGCTTCAGTCTTTTATTTGCTTGTTGAGTGGAGCACTAAAGTCCTTTATCCTAAATAAACTGTGAGTCCATTTCTGGTCCGGCTTCACTGCCTCAAAAGCTAGGAAGACTGAAGAAGGTTGGGATGTGCATCTGGGGTTCGAGGGGCAGCACCGTGTGTGGGGGTGGGGAGGGGGAAAGATAATATTATGTGAAGGTGGGAGGGGTGGAGGTGTCTTTACCCCACCCCCACTCCCCCTCCTCAGCGTTCTGAAAAGTCTGACCTTGCTGGTCTGATGAGGTCTCCCAGCTGACCTGAGGGCTCAGTCAGCCTTGCTGGCTGCCCCTGTAAAAGAACCCAGGAGTCTGGGTGCCCAGGCCTGGGCCTGCCAGAGCTCCCTGGCCCCTCCTCACAGCCAAGAGACACTGTGATCCTCAGATTCTCTGAAGGTCCCTCAACAATCAAAAAAGGGTGGGCTCCTGCTTATTGAGAAGTTGTGTCTTTTTTTGTCCTAGATTCACCTGCCCAGCCTCAAGGACCCCAAGTTCTGGGTCATGCGCTTGGGACATCCTCACAGCCTAGTCCGAGAAGAGCTGGGTGTTCTGGCTCCCATGGTGCCCTCGTTCACTCAGGACACCTGAGGCCCTGGCCCTGAGGCTTGTCACACGGCTTTCTTGCAGCATCGTTGTTTGTTTCCAGAACGCCTCTCTGGGCTAAGAGTAGAGAGGACGCACTCGCTGCCTCGGGGGCCTGCACCCTGGTGGGGGAGCCAGGCATGGATGCAGGCTGCATGGGCACCAGCTACCATGATGGCACCCTAGCAGCACCGTCTGTATACCACACCTTGTTCTTAGCAGGTCACATGTGTTTATTTATTTATTTTGAGACAGAGTCTTGCTCTTGTTGCCCAGGCTGGAGTGCAATAGCGCAATCTCAGCACACTGCAACCTCCACCTCCCAGGTTCAAGCGATTCTCATGCCTCAGCCTCCTGAGTAGCTGGGATTACAAGTGCACGCCACCACGCCAGACTACTTTTTTGTATTTTTGTAGTGACAGGGTTTTGCCATGTTGGCCAGGCTGGTCTCAAACTCCTGATCTCAGGTGATCTGTCTGCTGGTATTACCGGCGTGAGCCACTGTGCCCAGCCAACATGTGTTTAATTATTTATTACATGAGCTTCACAAGCCTGTGAAGCACATAGATCATTCCATGACCACCATTTTAAGGATGAGGGAAAGGCTAAGGCATAGAGACAGTAAGCAACTTGCTCAGGGATGTACAGCTAGTAGGTGGCAGAGCCCGGTTCAGACCCAGGCGGCCGGTCCGGCACCCATGCTCTCAGTCTCTACAAGATGCTACCTTTGGAGCAACATGTGCCAGGAAGGCAGGGCCAGGGACAGCTTTCAGAGGGTGTAGACCAGATGACGGCAGCGCTTGGCCCTGAGGTGTGATGGGATTTTGTGAAACAGAAGCAGCACAGGGCAACCCAGACAGAGGAAGCAGAAGCAGTATCTGCAAGGCTCAGAGGTGTTAATGGCAATCACCCGAGGAAGGAGGTGGGGGCAGGGAACTCCGGTACTTTCCGCCATATTCTTGCCTTGTTTGAATCTTCCATAATGTGCATACATTCATTAGTTACAGGTGAAATTTAAACACACACAAAAATACAGTGAAGACTGAGTTGTGTGTCATAAAGCCATACAACTCAGCAGGAGTTGGCAAACTTTTCCTGTAAAGGGTCAGAGAGTAACTATTGGAAATATTTTCAACTGCTCAACTCTGCCACGGCAGCACAAAAGCGGCCATAGACAAGAGGCACACAAACGGGCGGGGCTGTGTTCTAATAAAACTTTATTTATGGACATTGAAATGCCACATTTTCACATGTCACAAAATAGTCTTCTTCTGATGTTTTCAATCGTTGAAAATGTAAAAAGCATTTTTCCCTCACAAGCCATACAAAAGCAGGCATGGAGGCAGTACTGTGGCCTCTGGGCCATCGTTTATACACCCCTGCCTCAAAAGGCTCACATAGGCGAGAGAGCAGGAGAGCAGGGAGGCTCCTGAGAACCAGTCACTCAGGTTGGCTGCAGCCCAGGAGCCCCAGGAGCGAGGAGCAGCAGGGCTGGGCCAAGAGTGGAGAGGGCTGAGGACAAACCCATAGGGCCTCGAAGGCCCCAGGAAGAGATGTTGTCACAGCTGACTCAGCCCCACGCTCAGACTCCAGTGTTACCAGGTCCTGGATGTGAGACACATGCGTCTGCTTTTCCGAGCTTCAGTTGCTTCAGCTGTAAAATCGACACTGGCATCGACCTTGAAGGTCATGATGCACACAGAAAGAGAGGGTTAGATCTTGTGAAAGGGGCCGAGGCTGGTGCCGAGCCCGCACCAGAGACCCACGGGGGTGACGATGATGTTTGCTGTTCATTCACACAATTGTTTTGGTTATTCTCAGGATGTTAAGCAGGCTCATGTCCAGGTATGTGTTTTAGCAACATCTCCCTGGTACTATGTGGCGAATAGGTCTGCATCTGTATGAACACTCTTCCTTCACCTTCCAGAACATTCTCTCTGCTGCCCTGTACTAGGAAGACCAACCTGAGCAGACAGCATCCACGGGCTCCCTCACCCTCCCGTGGACAGACAACTCAGCTACTGGGGAGCCCCAGCAGGAGACGCGGGGAGGGAGGAGAGCAGGGTTCTCCCTGACTCCCTCCTGCAGGCTGTGTGCAAGCTGGCTGCATCTTGTCAGAAAAGGCACAACACTCTCCCAGCTCACCTCAGAGATTCAAGGGGTCTTCCTGCCCCTTGCCCGCATCTTTGTACACTCTTCTCGAATTATCCAAATTTGAATTTGACCTGCCTGATTGATAGAGGGCATGAGACTGGGGAAAGTTATCAGCTAGGAGACTATTACTATCATCTTGATGAAGGAAAATGAAGCAGTAAACCAGGACAGTGGTGACGAGGGTGAAGGAAGAGCTGGAACCAAGACATATGTAGACATTCAACAGGTGGAACCAGGAGCATTTCAGAGAGGGAGGAATCTCCAGGAGCAGTTGCATGTCTGGCTCAGACAACGGAGGGGATGGAGATGCTGAGAGAGGATACCCAGGGGAAGAGGCTGGTATTTGGGATGGAAATGATAACTTTGAGGCAGTGCCTGCAAACATCCAGGTGGATAAATGCACATGTAGACCCAGCCTTCCTGAATCCCTGATTTTCTACCATATTTAGCCAGGACCCATCCAGTTCTCCTAGACAAGCCATGTCAGGAATGGCCTGGGAGCCATGGAGAGGGGTCAGTGAATAGATGGCTGCTGGCCTCGTCCTTCCCCTTCGGATGCAGGAAGAAGGCTCTCAGATGCATGAACTCAACCTAGAGTTCCTGGGTCTCCTGCTATGCCCACAGGAGAGGTCTGGGAGGACTCCATCCCCAGAGGTGCCAGCAGTTAAACAAAGCCAGAGCTGCCAGCCAAAAAACACCTTTGCCCATCAGCCAGGAAAGCTGAACAGGCTGCAGTGCTTCCATCTGGGAGGCTTAGATCTTCCTTTAGCCATCCATTCCTTGGAGCTTTCAGGGGGCAGGAGGTCAGATCTAGGCTTTCCTCGGAGGTGGACCCCGGTGCTGGAGCAGGACCACAGGTGGCAGAGGGTGGTGGCTTAACTCCTCGGGCCTCACTGGTCATTCCTAATTGGACTGCCTTCTGATTACATTGTTCTTTCAGAAACAAGCACTTGATGGCATATTTCTCAATTGAGTCACTGTTCAGTTTGCCTTCTCCCAGGAAAGCAAACACTCTCAGGCTTCACCTCATCATCCTGACCACAGTCATGCATTAGCCTCTCTTCAGATGGCCTCTCAGCCATTCCTTCCCTTTCTCACCCACAGAATACCCTGTGGCCAGTCCCCAGAGGGCATGGGCCAGGTGCGGCCTTACAAGCTTATCTTATACTCATGCCTCTGAGGGGGTGGCAGTTTGCACAATGCGTCTGTCTATCTACCCATGGTGACTTACCATAACTCTCTCTCCTGAGAGGGCGATTTGCCTTTGAGCCACCCACTCCCACCACCTCTATCCCCAGTCCACGGGCCTGGTATTCATTAGTGTCTGTCGAGGCCTGATCCGGCCACGTTGCTTCACAGGCAGCCCCGCGGGCAGACAGCGAATGCTGTGGGCAGCCCAGGTCTGAGCAACTGGTTGGTCACATGAGATGTCATGCAGGTAACAGGGGCGGCTGAGTGGACGTTAACCTTGGTGGGTTGAGACAGTGTCAGGGCCCATGGAACAGTGCTCTGACCTGCCCCACCTTGCCAGGTCGTGCTGAGACCTTGAAAAGCTCAAGAAGGCTTTTTTCCCAGGGAGCTTCTGGGCTCCGGCACTGGCCCGGGGTCCCTCCTCAGTGTCCCCGCAATCGCTCCTGTCCCCTGTGCACAGAGCATCTAGTGCGGGAGTGACTGAGCGTAGCCATCTGGATCTTTCTTCTTGGGCACACTGGCAGCCGCCGAGGACTAGGGCCTCCCAGAGGATCATCAGGGGTTCAACCGTGGAACCCACAGCATGCTGGGCATGAAGAAATTGAAATACAATTCAAGGATTTCAGTTGTGTGAATCAGGATGAAAGGTGGAATTTAATGTTGCTACACAAGAAATTAGGGTAACTGTGCTTCTTCCAAAGCATTTTCTTCTCAGATTCCATGCAGGAAACAGGTCTCCCCATCACAGAATTCCCCATAAACACTGAGAGGGTCAATGATCCCCACAGACTGCACCCTCAGCGCTCAGATAAAAGCTAGGGGCCCGCATCTTGTATTGGAACGGCCAGGCTATCACAGCATTGGAGGGCTGCACAGTCTCCATAGACACCAACAGGTACAGACTTTCTTGAAGCAAGGCATGGACGGCCCAGCTCAGAGAAGATGGTGTTGAACAAGAGTGCTCAGGGCAAGAATTGGCCAACCTGGTTTTGCAAAGGCCCCTGGTATGGACGGGGTGGGAGTAGAGAGTGGGCTGAGCCCACTGCCCATCCTTCAATGTAAGTAAGGTCAATGACAGCCATGGTCCTTACTAGAGAAGGGCCTTGCTCAGTCATTCTCAGGGAATCTTCCGAGGCCCCCAGTAAACCCTGAGTAGGGGCCCAGGGCAGATTTACACACGAGAGGTTCAGGGCCCGAGGGCTCAGCACTGGGTTCCCAAGGCCCTTTTTAAGATCCAATTTCCCTAGTGCTTTGAGGAGGGTGGGGGACATCAGAAGGCCCTCTTGCTGGGAAGATCCACTTCCCGTTGGCTCCTCCTTTGACGTCGTGAGCCACAGGCCACCAAGCAGGTTCTGCGGCAGCAACTCAGAAGAGCCCTCTGGAGCAGGAGAGCCGGATCCTGGTGCTCAGGGTGGGCACAGCCCGCAAGCAGCTCTGCTCGAAGTCCCGCTTCCTAGGACTCATTTCAACTGTGCACGTGACACTTTCGAGAGTAGGTCAAGAGCCCCAGGGGTCATTTGAACAGGAAGTTCACAGGTCACATCAAATGTTCCATGTTGCAAACCCTCCATGTAACCCCTTTTCAGGAAGTCATCAGTCTCACTGGCAGGTGGGGGGAGGGCCTGGCTGTGTAACTGTCATGAGTCCCGTCTGCAGTGTCCCTCTGTTCAGTGCATTTGGCTAAACCCCCAGCTGTATGCACTGGGCCCCCAGGGCTGCCTCCCCCCACATCCCCCACAGCAGCCCAGCATGGGGAGAAAACATCCTAAAATCACCAGGGGCTCCAGGGAAAAGCCAAGAGGGGGCACCTGGCTGGTATGAGAGTCAGGAATGCCCGTGTGTTCAGGATGGTGGAGGCAATGAGGAAAGAGTGGCCCATTCTTCCCTCTGTCCCCTGCTTGTCCGTGTTATCCCCACTGGGTTCTAACCCCCCCAGCATGTTCAGAGGTAGCTCGCTGCACCTGGAGACCCCATCAGGCAGATAAACTTCTTTGTCCCAGACAGAATCCCTCGACTTAGTCCTGCCTTCTTCCCTCTGCTGTCGTCCTCACCCCACTTCCAGCTGTGCCTGGAGAGAATCTGAGGGTCAGAACGGAGGGCGGGGAAGGAGAGGCCAAGCTCCCCATTGACAGCCTTCAGGACTGTCTCTGCACCAGGTTTCCTGACTCCTGGAAGCTTCTGGAGTCCTAGACAGGTCCTCCTGGCACTTTAGGAACCAGTTTCGGGCCTGCCTCTTTCTGCAAGTCGTTCCTGTGGGTGCGGATGGTCTTGGAATCAAAGCGCAGCTGCTGAGGAAGTAACTGGGAAAAGCAAAGGCCAGAACTGCAGGATTGAGGAGGAGGAGGAGGAGAAAAAGGAGGAGGAGGAGGAGGAGGAAGAGGAGGAGGAAGAGACGGTGAGGAGAAGCCCACAGTTCATCTCCGGGGCTCCTCCAGGTGGCTGGTTGAGCGGGTGAGTGACCCGAGGACTTCCTTTCCCAGAAGGCTGCCTCACAGACTTGGAGCTGTGGGGTGGGGTGGCAGGTGACAGGGCAGACTCTCTCCTGGACAGCACAAAGGAAGCGTCCAGGGGGCCCAAGACAGCTGTCTCACTGTGCTGTCTGAGCGCCCGCAGCCGGGCATGTGAGCAGAGCTGACTAACTCTTGTAGGAAGTGGCCTCAAGCTGGGAGGCAATGGTGGGAAGGCCGCCTGGGAAGTAGGGCTCAGAGGGTGCTCCCCAGTCTGGCCCCTGACTCATGAGAGCCCACTGTGCCCTTTGAGGGTGGCCTGCTCTAGCCGTCTCTGTGGGTGCTGCAGGGGAACAGGGAAACGGGGAACCAGCATCTGCCCGCAGCCTCCCTTCTCCCACAGAGGCAGGCTCCAGGCCTCAGCTCCCACCCTCCCACCAACTCACTTCCCTGCCTGACCTGGTTTTCCTATTTTTTCTGTTCTCCAGACTTTTCCCATGGGAAAATCCCACCCACCCTTCCAGGCCAGCCAGAAAGCTTCTCCCTGACCCCTGACCAAGCGTTCCCCGCTGGCGCACAGGTAGCCAAGCCCCCGAGGTCCGATACGTGTCTTCCCGGCAGGATGCTGGGATCTCCAAGGGCGAGGTCCCTGGAGGGAGCTGGGGCTGTACAATGTTGGTGCTCAGTGGGGTCTCCAGGCAGGACTGTTTCCTCAGGACAGCCCGTGGTTCCTCCGCTCTGGCTCCCACTCTCCATCCCCCCTGGCTTCAGGGAGCTGACCAGGCCAGAGGCCCCTGAATTCCTGCCCGAGGGCTCACCCCTGCCCTAGGTTTCACAGACCACCTTTGTGTAGGTCGCTGTTGCTGAGCTCTTTCTAGCCCAGCAAAAACCTGGGGCCCGGTCTTAGCGACTGACCCACCAGAGAGCTCCCAGTAACTCCCAGTAACTTCTCTCTGCCAGGCTGCTGCTCCTGTCCCTTTGAGGAACTAACGACTGTTCTGTGAGTCAGTAACTAGGGGCAGAGGGGGGGGGACAGACTCAGTGCAGATATCAGGTGATCAGTGCAGATATCATGTGACTGCTGCAGCCATGGAGCCAGAGGCGCCCCTGTTTCTGCTTCCCCAAGAGAACATTCTCCTCCCATGGGGAAGGCCCCCACTCACTATACATTTGTGACATCTAACCTAGATGGGCTGGAGAAAGTCACTCCGCACAGCAGAAAGAGCCCTGGCTGGGAGCAAGGGAGTCTGGGCTCCCCATGACTGGCAAGTGACTCCCCTTCTCTGAACCTCAACTTCAAGGGGGTGGCCCTCAGAAACCCGAAGAATGCTCACAGCTTTGTGACCTCTTGAAGTCCAAGTACGTGAAGCAACTGCGGGCTCAGTCACATCCGAAGGATCCCATGAGGGATGAGTCCTCGTTAGCCTCTGTCTGTTCTGGCTCCTAGAGGAACTTGTGATGCTGTGACGAAGCTTTGGAGTCAGGCAGTCCTGGGTTCAAGGACCAGCTCTGCCTCTTACCAGTATATTTTGCACCTTTCTGAACTTGATTTCCAGATGAGGAGATCTGAGGCCCCAGGAGGGAAGGAAAGCACCCAAGATACCAGGCGGGACCCTGGGCCTGCTGGTCTGCAGCTCTGCGCTGCTTCTCCAGAGGCTTGCCCTAGAGGGCCAGTGATCTGAAGAAGGGCCAGCGTGCTGGGAAGGCTGTTCCACTTTCAAGGGCTGAAATGAAGGTGGTTGTGTCTCACAGCCTGGCTGGCAAGGCCAGTTCCTCTACCCTGGAGCATCTGTAGATACACCACAGAAACAGTGAGGGGAGTAGACAGGCTGGGACCACCTGGCTCTGGAGGGAAGCCCTGGGAAGGCTGGCTGGGCTGCCTCCTGGGTTGCCTCCCGGGGCTGCAGCGGGTCCTGTGCCTTTCCTCTGCAGATACCCGGCCTCGCTCCCCACATGGTGCCCAGAAGGCCTGTGGGGGCTTCCCCTGCTGAGAGCAGCTGTCAGCAGGGGCCACGCCTCCCATAGTCCTTGAAGTGTGAACATTTCTGCTTTCATAGCACACCCACCCCAGGCCCCAGTCCCTCACGTCCCTTTAAGAAATGTCCATTACCTGAAGGATGGGGAATGGAGTGGCCCATGGGTGGAGGAAGGGCAGATAGGGTGTAGAAGCAACAGTTGTGTTTGTACAAATGGAGCCCTCCCCGCCAGTCACTGGAGGATGAGCTCGAGGGTACAGGTGCGTCTGTGCAGACTGGTCACTGCCCCTGTGCTTTGTCTGCTTGAAGCTGTGTCCTCTTTTCTAATTTCAGTAAAGGCCATGCCCACTCACCAAGCCAGGTGCCTGCCCAGAGGGGATCTTCCCCAAGGGAGTGCTGTTTCTAACATGCACAGAGGTGCTCCCTGTGCCCCTGCCTGCCCGTTGACTGTGCCTGGGCAGAATTTAGGTGGGGAGGAGGGCTCGGAAGGTGCACAACAGGTGGGAACTGAATTCACAAACGAGCATCTCCCCAGGACAGAACATTCTTTTTCTAATGCCAACCCAATTGTTTGATGACCGCTAGCACTTCCAGCCAGGAGCCTGAGTCCGATGCCAGCCAGCACAGTGCCCAGGAGCCTGTGACTGCCTCCAGGCCAGCCCTGAGCCATCTTGAGAAGCCAAAGAGCAATGCTGCCTGGCTAAGGCAGGTCCTGCCTCTTCAGTGCCTCCTTCCAGGGAAGGGTGGGGCAGAGGTCCTGGAGCCCAGCCCCCTCCCACAGCCATCCCAACTCTCCAGGCATCAAAGACTCACAGGTCATTTCTGACCCAGAGGCCAGCCTGGACTAGGCCAAGCCCCAGTGGGCTGTGGATCCGCCAACTCTCTTTTTTGGGATCTCACATGCTCCATCTGCAATATGTCTTGGGCAGGAAGGATGAAGGCTGAGTTCCACCACTCCAGTGGGTGGACCTCAGCCTCCACCCTTCCTATATTCTTACTAATCAACACCCCCCTCACTACAATGCTGTGTGTGTACTTGCACACACATATACACACAGAGAGAGAGAGAGACAGAGAGAGGATTCTGCGGGGAAGACATGGGAGACCCAGGACCTAGCCCAGTCGTGACTCTGATGCACGGTGATCTGTCCTGGAAGCTTCCATAGAGTAAGCATCAGTACATGAGGCAGGCACCGTGGCTCAGAGATCCCTCTGGCTCCTGTGCAGTGCTTCCATGGCTTCCTTAGCCCCTCTTTCTTCCGCTCCGCCTTCTCCCAGGGCCAGGCACAGGGAGCTGGGTGAAACAAGAGTTCATGAATGAACAAATGAATGGATGGAGCGGGGTCCCTCTCCACCCTCACTTCTGATCCCCTAATCCCCTTCCCATCCCCATCTCTAGGCCTGGCTCGGGGGCAGAGCCCCAGGTGTTTTTCATTAAGGGTTTTACTGGGATTCTCAGGCTCTAGCTGAGGAAGGCTGAAAGAGTCACCTAATCCTCTGCCCCACCCCCAGGCTGAGCCCGACACAGTGGGAGTCAGGTTACACAGCGGGAGGCAGGGGCCTATCCTCTCCCACTACCCAGACCCTTCTTGGGCAGCCTGTGGCCGTCTCCAGGAGGTCACCCAGGGCCCAGCTCCAGTCTCCAAGCCCATTCCCCTCCACCTGTTCTTTATACTGCAACAGTCAGGACACCCTTCTAAGGAACAAAGCTAATTATCCCATGCCCTTACTTTAGAATCCACCCAGGTTGTCCCCACCTTTTTTTTAACAACTGGCTCTGATTTGTGGCACTTGCCAATGTCCATGGTATAAATATTTCCATCATGGCCAATTTCAAACTACCTTGTGAGGTCACTGAACTCATGAGCACAGTCAGCTCTCAAAAGCCAGTAGAGCCGGCTCCCTCACCATTAGCCACACCCCTGTGCCTTTGACCTAGAAAACCATCCCTCCTTTACTGGCTCCAGTTGTCCCTCCAGCCTCACTTCTCACTGCTTTTCCACCCCCAATACAGATACTGCACACTGGGGCGATCCTGTGGGTCCTTGGGTGCACCTAGCACTTTCCAAGAACACCTCTCTCCTCCTCTTTTGCCGGGCCAGCCCCTTTGACAAGACCCCATTCAGATGCCTCCTCTTCCAGGCAGTCTTCTCTAACTCCTCAAGCTGGATGGGGTGTCCTTCATCTGTTTCTACAGCCCTGCCCTTGGACATCTGTATTGTTTAATAAAGCGTGTGTATCCTTGCCACAAAACCGTGGGCTCTTCAAAGGCCAGGGCAGGGCTCCCGATATCTCTGGGTCCCCAGGCCCTGACCCGGAGGAGGCCTCAGTGACTGTGTTGAAGGAGTGAGACACACGTAGGGACGTGCTCAGGGCACAGGGCTCCAAGGGAAGAGCCACTTTGGGGGGCTGGAGCTATTCCCTTGGGCTTCCCCGGCAGAGGCCAGCGCCACCTATGTAGCCAGTTTCCTGGGAGACAGAGGGGCAGTGCCCATGCTCCTCCCACCATGGGAGAAGGGAGTTGCTCCCCAATTTCTGGATCTGACATATTCCAAGTGACATCCCACCACCTGCCCACTGGTTCATAGGGACACAGAGCTGCCCCTGGGGCTGGGCAGAAATGAGCTGCCATCTGCCCCCTAGTTGTTTGTGTACTCATGACCATGGTTCCCTGCAGGGCACATCATTATTAACTGTGGTGCCAGCACCCAGGCGTGTCAGGGAGGCCACCCTTTCCCATGCCTGGGAACCGCTCTGGGGCTTGCTGGGGCAGCTCCAGTCTGGAAGAGCCTCTCCCATGCCTGTCCAGGTGTCCTCTGGGACAGAACAGATGAACAGGAAGCAGCCGCGGCACAGGAGCAGCACAGACCTGGGGCTGCACGTCCGCTTGGCCACTAAGGAGCTGCATGAAGAATCAGTTTGGATCTCAGTTTCCTCATTTGCAAAAAGAGGGTGGTGATTCCTGCCTGTGAGGGATTTTGTGACCATCAGAGTCATAGCCACTATTCATGCAATGCTTGCAAAGTGCCCACACCAAAATGCTAAAGAGTTTACTCCCATTACTTTATTTAATGCCCGTAGGAGATGAGTTCATTTCACAGATGAGAGAGCTGAGGTTCTAAGGAGTTTATGGTCACACAGCCCGTAAAGTAGGGTCTAACCCCAAAGCCCCTGCTCCTGCCACTATATTACTCTGTGTCCCTGATATTGGAGGGTAGGCATGGATAGAGCCTGGCACATTCTAAGCACGTTGGAAATGGTAGTCCTTATTCATAATTAACCAGAATCTTGGTGCCTGACATTTAGTGGCTGGCTGTGTTTTCTTAAATCTCTTTCCAAGTCTCATCTGCATCTGAAGGTGGGCACCGGCCCTCCTGCTTTCCCTATAAGGAAACGGAGGGGTAAGGAGATGCAACAACTTCACGCAGCCCCTCAGCCAGGGCGGGCAGAGCCTGCTGAGCGCCAGCTCTGGGCTCCCAGCCTGGCCTCTGGCTCCTGGGAGAAACTTCCTTTGTCTGGGGTGCAGGCAAGGAGGGAGTTGAACAGACAGGGCTGGGAAGAAGGGCTGCCTGTCAGGTTCGGACGCAGAGTGTCTGAGTAGCAAGACCAGCCTCCTCAAGCAGTCTCCACTCAGTCTCCACCACCAGGGTCCACAAAATCAAGTCCAGCAGGTCCCGAAGATCCAGGCCTGCCACCTTGAGCAAACCCTTATCCTCTCCAGACCTGTTTCCTCGCCTGCAAAACAAGAGTGGTAATAATGCCCGCACCACCACACAGCTCCAGAGTTTGTATGAGAACACGATGCGGGAAGGATGGTGATGACCCCGAGCACTGTGGGTGTGAGTGCTCTCTGGGGAGGGGCCGGCCCTGG
The DNA here is from genome assembly GCF_000951045.1 of Mandrillus leucophaeus. Classification (NCBI taxonomy): domain Eukaryota; kingdom Metazoa; phylum Chordata; class Mammalia; order Primates; family Cercopithecidae; genus Mandrillus; species Mandrillus leucophaeus. The sequence goes on along the minus strand of NW_012100543.1, from coordinate 962,331 downwards.
CTGGTCAGCCTGTGTGGCACTGTACCGGAGAGGCACATCTCAGGGACAGCTAAGCTCACCCTGGGGAGCAGGGACTGTGCCCCGTTTCATGCACAAAGCATGCTTAAGTTCCCTCTGCGAGAAGCCCTGCTGTGGGTCTGGATTCTTAGGCCTGAAAGGCCTTACCTTTCACACCAAGCGACCAGTCTTTTCTAATGGGTGCAAGTGGTAGCACATCTGATGGGGCAAAACAGCTTCATTTAAAAAGGGAAAAATAAATAAAAATGTTTTATAGCCTTGAGAATAAGGCCAGACAGTCAGCCCAAGGTCCCTGGAGCAAGACATAGAGAAAAGGAGTTGGTAAAAGTCTTTCTTCTTCTGTGGACTCTGTCCAGGCAGCCACGAGCTGGAACTCAGCCCAGCCCTCGTGCCGTGGGATCTTTTCCACCCTCAGGAGTAGCCGGGCTGGACCCAGAGGGGAGGCCAGGCTGCTCCTGCATTGGGGACCCAGGGGCCCAGTGTGGACCCTCGTCCCTGGTCGTCAGGCTGCAGGGAGTACCTCTCAGGAGGATGGGGCTGGGGTCTGCATCCTTGAGGCCCCCCAGCCTGGTTCTCACTAGACCTGGTCACCCTGGCCTGGCAGAATCCTGGGAAGTACGAGAAGTCATCTCACCTGGGGCCACATTTGATGGGTGAGGGGAAGATGAGGATCAGAAGGAGGCAGCCCTGGTTAAGGGATGTCACCCTGGGGCTCCACACTGTCTCAGTCTGTGGCCCTGTCACTGGTCCAACAACAATATCTATCAGGTGCTGAGAGGCTGCAGGAGCCCACGTGCGGCCACGTCATACTTCTCCCAGGCTTGCAACAGACACCCTGTGCACTAGTCACGAGGCTGGAAAACGGCAGGACCAGGATTTTGAGCCCAGGCATCTGGCTACAGAGTCTTTCTCTGAACCACCATGCCTTCCTGCCTCCTCCGTGAGTTCTGAAGGGGTGACCATGTCTCCTGCTCCCCAACAGCCACCTTCCCTTTAAGGGCTAACATGGGGGTTAAAAACCCCACAGAGGGAAGCCGTTCGCCCTTAGATTAGGTATCCCAGCCGATTGCCTGGGCTCTGTCCTAGAAAGGGCTCTGCAGATTTGGGATTGAAGATGCTGCCCTGGGCTGGGGTTGGTTGCTCTCACCTATAATCCCTATTTGGGAGGCTAAGTCAGGACGACTGCTTGAGGCCAGGAGTTTGAGGCCAGCCTGGGCAACATAGACCCTGTCTCTAATTTAAAAAAGAAAGATGCTGCCCTGGAAAGGTCTTTCTGAGGTCCAAATTGCCCACAGGGGGCTCTGAGGCAGCCCAGGGGAACCCCAGCAGGCTTCCCCTGAGGCTCTGAGGGCAGCCAGCCCATCTGCTGCCTCCTGGGTCTGCAGGTCTCAGGACTTTTCAGCCTTAAATCTAGTCCAAACTTAGACTGTCCACGTGACAGCACAGGCTTTGCCGAGGTCAAGGAGCAAGTGGCCGCACAGGCTTTGCCGAGGTCAAGGAGCAAGTGGGGGACTGAAATCCTGCTGTCCAGGTGCAAGGCTCACGGGCCTGGAGGACAGAGTGACTTTCTCTTACTGGTCAGATGCACCATCTGCTAACTGAGCTGCACCCCACCCGAATGCGGATGCACAGAGTCACCATGTGGACTGGGGCTAGGCCTGCCCAAAAAAAGACCAGACAGTCAGCCCAAGGTCCCTGGAGCAAGTGTCCTCCTGCCCTCTGGCCCTGGGCCTGTTCACCTCTGTGGTTTCTCCAAGGTTACTTCTCAGCCTCAGGCAAACAGACCATGCTTTCTGGATTCTAAATCAAGATTTGTAGATGGACAAAGGAAGTGTTTCGATATATAAATCTAGAAATAAGGAAATGCTCATAGTTGAAGAGCACTTGCATTTTTCTAGTTTTGAGTGGTTACAAAGTCATCATTTCCACACCGTGGAACACTACTCAGCCATGAAAAGGACACACAGCTTGGATGGAGCTCAGATGCAGTCTCCTAAATGAAAGCAGCCAGACTCAAAAGGCTTCCTACTGTATGAGTCCACTCATAGGACATCTGGAAAAGGCAACACTTACAGAGACAGAAAACAGATGACTGGCTGCCAGGAGCCAGGGGTGGGGAAGGGGTTGACTACAAAGGGCCAGGGAAGTTTTGGGGATGATTAAACTGTGCTAGATCCTAACTGTAGTGGTGGTTATACAATTGCATGCATTTGAAAAAACACTGTATAACAATAAGGGCAAATTTTACTGTGTGTAAAATATACCTTAGTTTTTTTTTTTTTTTTAAGAAAGGAAAAAATTACATTGCCTTGTTATCATTACATGCCCCCCTTTTTCCACTCATTTTGATCATAACATAAATTTGAATTATTAAAAAATTTCAGACCAGGCACAGTGGCTCACACCTGTAATCCCAGTATGTTGGGAGGCCGAGGCAGGCGGATCACCTGAGATCAGGAGTTTGAGATCAGCCTAGCCAACATGGTGAAACCCCATCTCTACCGAAAATACAAAAAACTTAGCTGGGCATAGTGGCACATGCTTGTAATTCTAGCTACTCAGGAGGCTGAGGCAGGAGAATTGCTTGAACCCAGGAGGTGAAGGTTGCAGTGACCTGAGATCGTGCCATTGCACTCCAGCCTGAGCAAAAAGAGCAAAACTCCATCTCACACACACACACACAAAAAAAAAAAAGAAAGAAAAGAAAAGTATTTCACCTAGTGGATATCTGTGAAGCACTCCCTGTAAATCTATGTGCTCTGCACGGAGCAGGGAGCTGGACCCAGAAAACCCTCCTCACACCTCCTGACCCTGTGCACTCAGGCCCTGTATGCCCCTGTTTCCCTTCCCGGGGCATCTGTATGGCTTCTTGCCTAATGGTGACCCATGTGGCTCAGCCAGTTACTGTGTGCTAAAATACTGGAATTTCTGAGATGTTTCCATGGCTTGTGGGACCATAATATTTGAAGTGGGAACCTGGGAACCAGCCTCCTCCTTGTCACCCCACCCCTTCTCCAACAGGGAAGAGGAGAAGCAGGAGAGAAGCAGTGCAAGCTGTCAGGCCATGGTCCAGCGGGGACTGTGGCCCACTGTGTGACTTACCGAGAATCCTGTGTCAAGATCTCTTAGCTGATGTGCCACTGCCGCAGAAGGGCCATTGGCAATGTTTCGTTTTATTTTTCTTTCATTGAACCAAAGTGCTCTGGACTATTGTGCATAAAATCAACCCACTGGTTGTTCCTTTCAGTCTTCTTTCCTGAGTATCTTCAGAATCAAGTCATGGCTCCCTTCCAGCAGCCACCTCTTGTTCCAGGCCACAGCCCCTCTCACAGGGACCCCTGCACAGGCCTCCCAGCTGACTTGCCCCCAAGCTCCTCCCACAGCAGCCAGTGGGATCATCTGGAGACCAAAGCCTGCTATGCTCCTCCCTCAAAGTCATGAGTACATGAGGAACCCACATCCATGAGCAAGAAAAAGAACAAAAACCCCTAAGGAAGAAGAGCCAGAAAACAGGACAATGCAATTCCTCTAAGAAAAAAGCAATACAAATGGCAAAACCATATGAAATGGGGTGATGCAGTGGCTCATGCCCGTCATCCCAACACTTTGGGAGGCTGAGGCAGGTGGATCACCTGACGTCAGGAGTTCGAGACCAGCTTGGCCAACATGGCAAAACCCCACCTCTACTAAAACTACAAAAACTAGCCTGGAATGGTGGTGTGCTCCTGTGGTCCCAGCTACTTAGGAGGCTGAGCACGAGTATTGCTTGCACCCATGAGGCGGAGGTTGCAGTGAGCTGAGATCGTGCCACTGCACTCCAGCCTGGGCAACAGAGCAAGACTCTGTCTCAAACTAAAACAAAATAAAACAAAAAAATATGAAATGATTCCTAATCTTACTTGCAATTAAATAAAAGAAAATCAGAACAACTCTTGTGATATCATCTCTATCCCCCGCTCCAGTGGAAAAAAGGAAATGGAACCATTTGAAGGGGTGGTCTCTGGGACTCCCACCCGAAGTTTGGGCATGGTGACAGGTGTGGCCAATGGGGGAAGTTTTTGGAGGTCAATTGTAAAGAGCACTCCTTTCCATCCAGAGCCCACTGCTAGAAAAGCCTCTGAGGTGTTTGCTGACAATGGTTTACTAAAATATCCGCCCAAGACCTTCAGTTCTGCACTGTGTACAATAGCAGAAGCCTGGAAATAAGGTGCTCACCAACAGGGAAGAACTGGGTCAGTTACAGTCGGTCCGCACAACTGAATGTTCCGCAGTCCTTATACGAATGGGATAGAACTGTCTGCACGTGCCGAAATGAAACTGGGTCAGAAAAAGGAGCTGTCAGTCCCCGTGGATAGGCCCATCCCTTTGGTGTAACTTTTTAAAAGCATAGACTTATCCTCACAGGTATGTGCACGGAAAAAGTTTCTGGAAACAGCAACCCAAAACCTATTAAATGAAATTGCCTTTGGCAAGAGACAGGTGGGGAGAAGGAGGATTTCACTTTTCATTTTGGACTTTTCTGTTCTGCTTGGATTTCTAATCATGTGCACATGCATATTTTAATTTTTTAAAGGTCATCGGGAAATATCTAGGTGGTGAGATTTGAGGTCAACTTAATTTTCATTTTGTACTTCTCTATTTAAAAAAGAATCAAAATCAATGTGTTTAAATGTTTCAAAACAAATAAAAACCTCCACTGCTCTGGGGATAAAGTCCAAGGTCCTGAGCATTACACCCAGGAGGGAGGTTCTTCCGGCATAACTTCCAACCTCCTTGTGCTGAACTCCCGGCGCCAACCCCAGCCAACCCCTTCAACTCTCTACACCACAAAGCTCTGTGCTGTCTTACCTCTGGGTCTTTGCCTATGCTGTTCCATCTGCCTGGAATGCTCCTTCCCCTCTGGGTCATCCCTTCATTTGACCTTACGTTTCCTTTGGCTTGACGCTAGGTGTCTGCCAAGTGCTTGGTGGTATCGGCCTGCCTGGTGGCTCCCCCTGGCCTCACCTCCATACCCTCAATGCTCCTGCTATGCTGCCAGCCTCCCTCACTACCTTGCAACAGCCTTGAAGGTAAGGATGGGGCCTGGGTCACTGACAATGTCCAGGGCCCAGCACTGTGCCTGGCACATAATAGGTTTCATAAACATTTGTGGACGGCACTGACAGATGACTGACTGAATGAATGAATAGTGGCACCCCAGGCTTATCCCTAAGCAGGCCTGTTTGTGGGGTGGGGTTCCTGGCCAGGCCCCAGACGCTGGGCCTGGGCACCTGCAGAGGCAACCTGGAGGGGCAGACACAGCCGCCGGCAGCAGAGCCGCCCGCTCGACTCCAAGGTGGCTTTTATTTCCTCTTATTCGGGTGCCAAGTCCCTGAACAAATATTTTCCTGGAGTGGAAGAACAGCTTAGCTCCCAGCCCTAAGTGCTGGAAACACCGGCTGGGTAGGGCAGGTTCCAGGAACCAGAGGAAGCTGGGGCCTGGCTGGAGCTGGGGGAAGGGGTCCCGAGGGCCGCCCTCCAGGCAGTGCCCACCCTCCCGCTGTCTGGAGAGGGCCTGCCCCGCCTTCCCCATCAGGCTCAGGGAAACCGCCACTTACTTGCTCTGCTCAGCACACAGCTGTGAGAGGCTTTTGCCCTGGGCCTCTCTGCCCATAAATCAGAATCCTCTGGGATTCTGAAGAAAACATACACCATGTGGGCCTCCCTCGTTTTTGCTGAAAAAGCTGCAGTGAGATTTGAAGGAACTAATTAGAAACTCAGAAGCCCTTTTATGAGCATTTTTCTTCCCTTTAACTTTCTTATTGAGGAATAACATACACAGTGTGCACTCATCTAAGTGCATAGCTTGATGATTTATTTACATATATGTTCACCCTTCTAATCACCACCCACATCAATCCAGAGAACATTTCCACATCCCAGGTTTTTTGTGTCCATGCCTCGTCAATATCACACCCTCAGCCCGAGGAACCCACTGGCTTTCTATTATCGTCAATTAGTTTTGCCTGTTCCTGAGCTTCCTACAAATGGAATCATGCAATGTTGGCTTCGTCGTGTCTGGCTTCTTGTGCTTCATATATATGCCCATGATGTTCATCTCTGTTATACCTGTGTCCGTAGCTCGTCCTTTTTTGTTGCTGAGTACTGTTTCACTGTGTGAATATACCACCCCACAATTCATTTACCTATTCTCACGGGCGAAGGACATTCGGGCAGTTTCTGTGTTTGAGCTCTGATGAATAAAGCTGTTACATGCATTCTTATACACACCATTCAGCAGATATATGCTCTCATTCTCCTTGGATCATAGCGTAGGTATATGTTTAGTGTTAGTAGGTATTTCCAAGTAAGTTTCCAAAGAGCTCCTATCAATTCTCACTCCCTCCAACAGCCTAGGGACATCTCCCCACAACACGACGTTGCCCATCCCTAAATGCAGCCGTTCTGGTGGTGGGAGGTGTCTGTAGTGGTGACTTGCACTGTTAAAAATCTTCTAAATGTTGCCTGACTTCCAGAGCAGGGTAGCAGTACTAGCCAGCCTCAATGAGCACCCCAAAAGCAGAGTCCTCCTACTTGCAGTGAGCCCCTGAATGCCATGCCTCCTGCCAGACTGCACAAGGAAACATCTGCCCTCCAGGAGCACCCAGGGTGGCAGGAAGCCAGACAGATACCTGCTGTCATGTGGCAGGAGGTGCCCGAGAGGCATGACCTGAAGTTATGAGAACACAGCGGACTCAAGTGCCTCCCCCAGCCTTGAAGGAGAGCAGGTGTGGGACGGACCTGCCGAGGACCTGCACTAGGGCAAATCCATCCTTGCACATGTGCACGCCACGAGTGGGCGTGACTAATGTACTGGGGAGGCGCAGTGGTGTTGGGGGTGGGAGGAAGGGAGAAAGCCAGGTGAGGGCTGGTCCCATGGCCAGGCAGAGTCTGCAGAATGGGAGCCTCCAGCTCCAACAGCTTTAGGGCCTGTGGGCCCAAAGCAGTTTCTAAGCCCCTCTAGGCTCCTCACTCATTCAGCTCCAGGTGCCAGGGGCTCACCACCTCCTGAGGCAGCCCAGCCTCCTTTCTCTTCTGCCAGGCTGGAGAGAAGGGGCAGAGGATGAGGGTGATAGGGGTGAGGGAGAGGGCGCCTCAGCAGAGGGAGCATGGTCCTGGTCCCGGGGCTCCTCTGTGCGGTCGGTACCTGCAGACCCGTTTAAAAAACCCTTTCTCCCAGATGCTGTAGGGCGCCCGTGCACCAGCAGTGCCTGACCTGGGAGGGAGCCTGAGATGGCCCACCTTAAGGCCCAACTCTGGGACTACTGTCCCTTCCGCCATAGATGGCCCACCCAGAGTACAGTCTCATCCCCAGGCTCCCCTGTAGGAGAGCAAGGTGAGGCAGGGGCATGCCGCCCAGGTGCTGCTAGTTCTGCCTCTTACCAGCCCCTCCTCCCCACCCATCCTACACAGTCATCAACCCTCACCTCTGCTCCGTGGTCAGGCCTCAGAACCCCAGCCCTCTGCATCTTCGTCTTTTCTGCAGTCCCTCAGAGGCACCCTCTCCCTTGTGGGCAGCCCTGCCGCTCCGCATTTCAGCCCCTCCCTCCTGTACCTGCTGGCACTTCACATCCTCCACTGACATCCCTTCCCCGCATGAGAGACTGACTTGAATTTGTCCTTCCAGACCCAGATCGACCACCCTCCGGCACCTCCATGACCCAGACACTGCGCAGCTTAGGTGCTGTGTTGCCGCACAGTCCACACAGTTCTCTGTCATTGATACCACTCTGTCATTTGTCTGCTCCCTCTGGCCACAACCTCCCTGAGAGCAGAGAGCAGAATAGAAGGCAGGGTCTTTATTCTGGCTATGAAAACATATCCCAAGCACAACCCCGAGGCAAGCGAGGCAAAAAATGCTATTTAAAACAGAAGCTGGCTGCACATTCAGAGTGCAGCACAATCTGAGAGAAGATGGCTCATACGTTTAGAAAATAACTTGGCAGAGGTCTTAGTAGGAGATGCAGTGAGTCGTGCATGCAATGTACACACACGCTGTCCCCACACCCAGGCCAGACCGTGGGCATGATGTAAAGGGGACGGAAAAAGGAAATAGTGCCCACTGCTCCCCTCCCAGGCAGGGCAAGTGGGAAAGTGAAGAGATGGATATAGGCTTTGCGACACAGGACAGCAGGCTGAGGCCCAAGGGGAGGTGGGCAGTCATTGCTTGAGGAAGGGGTGCCCAAAGACCACATTTAAACACCTCCACCTTTTTTACTGTTCTTCTCAAATATGCGGCGAAGTCTGTTTGATGGCACATCCCTGTCCTGGGGGTGCCCTGGGGTGGGGGACTCAGAATGGAAGCGCAGAATTGAGAGAGGGCATTAAGAACGAGCAGGGCCAAGAGGTGGGATGGGGTGCAGTTTAATTGATTTGGATATATGGGGACAGGCAGCCCAGGGAGCTGGGGTCTTGGAAACTTGCAGGTCCCATGTGGAGGGTTATTAATACATTATTAATAAAAGTATTACTATCTGATAGCCAGTTCTACAACTCGACCCTCCTTGTCCAGTCCAGGAACTGGCAGGAAACAGGCACTGGTGTTTTCAGTGTTTGTTGAATGAATAAATGACCTAGAGAACTTTATCTCAGCCTCCAAACCCTTTGGAACACAATGTGTCAGGGAAGAATAGAATTCTCCATCCTGCAAAGCCACTTGGAGCCGGTGGTCTCTGCTCCATCAGCAGGTGCAGGGGCGGGGAAGAAATGGTCCCTCCCACTCTGCACGGCCCAGGCCCTGCCTGGAGTCTAAGGTCAGGGGCTGACCTGTACCAGGGACAGAGTGGACCAGCAGCCTGGACAAGACTGGGAAGCCAGCTATAATAGATGCTCTAGGACACTGAGGACCCCTGCAGTACACTGTGCTGCCTCAACATCCAGGTCTTTCACTGTCGTTTTTCCCTACTCTGCACATGATTTGTTCAGACCTCTGGCACTTAAGACTGTTGCTAGTAAGTGTACAGAAATCACAATAAGCAAACAATCAATAGCAAACTTTGAGAATCAGTAGGGAGCCCATCATGTCCTTGAGGAAGGAAATGATCCAGTTGGAGCCTTAAGGAACAAGGAGCGCTGGGCAGGAGGACCAAGAGCCCCAGGAGAAGGAAGGCGAGATACTGAATGCCTGCACAGGGGTTTGGGGAAGGAGGGCAGAGATGGACTCTGTCTTCTGCGACAGGAGGGACCAGCATCAATTCTGCTGTTCTGTACCAAGCCAGAGCATTGCCCAGAACCAGGCTCCCACCCCTAGTAAGTGACACGGCAGGACATCGCCAGGCCAAGAGACTCAACCACCACCACAGCAGCTGTTGCCCGAAATGAGAAGTACCGTTTATTGCTGTTACACAAATGGACCCAGCCTCTGGCTTGGGCACCGTCCCACGGACCAGCAGACGAACATGATCAGCTGGCCCCTTTCCCCACCCCCGAGTCATGTGCAGTCATACACTCCAGGCAGAAAGTCGCAGTATCGAATACTGGGCACAGGTTCCCTTGGCTTGGCGGTGCATCTCTGATACACAGACTGGCCCACCTTTCAGAGTGGCCAACAGAGCCACTGAAATGTTGTCAAATAAGCAAGTGCAAGAGTCCTGGGCTGGGGGCCTCTGGCCTCTGCAACCAGGTGGGAGGAGGACGTCCTAGATGTCTGCGGGGCAGGACTCAGCTCCACACGTCCGCCGGGACCACAGCCTCAGGTCAAGCTGTGCTGGGGCCATCCACCTTCCCTTTGCCATTTAGAAGATGGGGCTTGGAGCTTGGCAACACAGAAATTGACATCAGCCTTATAAAACCTTGGCTGAACCTACCGACCTCCAGAAGAATTTCAGCCAAAACAAAAAAAGTAAATACACAGAGGGACCCTGGAACCAGAATCCCCCCCCATAGGAAAGACAAAGGCACAGAGATTTGAGCCAAGTTTCCCAACATGTTGGTATTTGCAGAAAAGTCCGGTCACGTCACACACAGCACAGAGGCAAGAAGCGAAGGCAGTGGCATTCACAGGTCTACTTTATATTAAAGTTTATTACATTTGGAAAATCTACTGTACAGGGAAAAACCCATTGGATTAAGTACAGTTTTGCCAAAAGCAAAAGACTATCACTCTTTGGAAAATATTCCTGATTCCAGCCCAGGGCCCAGGGCGGGGCCGCAGGAGCTAACGGAGAACCTGGCCTTGGATGGAGGCACTCAGAGCCAGCTCTGCCCAAGATGCCCCTTGTCAATTTCCAGGAGGAAGACGCCCCTTGTCAATTTCCAGGAGGATGCCGCCCCTTGTCAATTTCCAGGAGGAAGCAGCTCCCAGAGACTGCGCCACAGGCGGGACAGGCCTGGTCTGCAGGAGGATCTCCAGGCCCCTGCCGCCCTCCCTACAGTCCTCTCTCAGTCTGAAGGCTGAGCCGCCAGCATTCACTTCTCACATGGGCTTCTCCAATGTGGCAGTGGCCCAGGCCTCAGCAAAGCCCTGAGCTCATGGACACAGGCACAACTGCTTGAAAGAGGCGGCGGCCCCACGGCAGCCTGGACTGGCCAGCCCGCCAACAGACCACCAGAAACGGGGCCACCAGACAGATAGTCCATACCCTGTTGCACACATGAGCGACAAACTCAGAGACAACACACAAACTAAGCCTACATTTTGGCTTCCAGATTTGGTTCTCCTAGTTTAAAAAAAAAAAAAAAAAAAGGTCTTAACCCTGATGCTGTCTCCTGACCATAGATTAGGGAAGCAAGATGGGGAATACCGAATCAACTTACTTAACTTACCTCAGAAGTAACAAGGTCTACTGGGCTATGAACAAAGAACTAGAGGAAACATGTGCAAAAACAAGTCGATATCTAGATCAGACCTCCCCACAAAACAAAGTGGACCCCTGTCCCCTGCCACTCAGCGGCCACGCCCCCAAGATGCTTGGTCCTACCAGTAAGTGCTATAGATGTGTGAGCCCCAAGCCCCACCCACAGAATCTTCCAGCCACATGAGGCCACTTAGGTCCAAAGCAGTCAGATCCCCCCTCCCCTCCAGAGCTGGGCCTGGGGAGAGGCTGCTTCAGTTTGGAGAAACTGAGTCAGAATGGTGCGATGCCAGGTGCTGGCTGTGGTGGAAAGGTCCTATTCGAGAAAACCCTGGTGCCCCAAGTCTCCAGGCAGAAGTCAGAGAAGCAGAGTAGAGCTCCCAGCATGCCCCAGGACTCCGTGGGCAGGAGCGGCCAGAGGGGCTGGAGTGCTGGGGAGGTGGCCTGGTGGCAGGGGAGGCCAGGGCCTGCAGTTCTTCAAGGAAGAGGCAAGTGGGGGCCTAGTGAGTGGCAGGGCGGAGGGGGTGCATGGCTCCCGCGTCAGGCGTAGAATTCCTCCTGTTTGGTGGGCTTCTGGTAGGCCCCTCCGTTGGCTTGTTTCGGCTCCTCCAAGGAGTAGCTGCCTTCGTCCTTCTTCTTCATGCGGTACAGCATGAAACCCACCAGGCACACAGCAAAGATGAGCCCCACGAGGCCTCCAGCAATGATCCCTAGGGCAGGTAGACGGGGCCAGCTCAGTTCAGCGGCTCCCTGGGCTCCACTGCAGACCCTCCCCCAAGTGGTGGCCTTGGCTGTGGTCAGCCCCACCCCGACCCCACAGCAGCAGTTCACCCCGAACTACCCCCCTGAGAGAAAACTCACCTCCCAGCACCTCCTTCCTGTCCAGGAGACCCTGCGAGGCCCCTGTGGCCCCCGGATCCACTGGGGACTGGTTCCGGTGGTCAGGCTCCACAGCCACTATAGCTGTGTTCTCCCCAGAGGTTTCAAAGGTGAAGTCCTAGGGGAGGGCAGGGGCAGATTGGGTTGGCTAGGTCACCGCCAGCAGCAGCAACCAGCTCCAGAAGCAGCTCCTGCCTCCCTGATCTTTGCCACCACCCACTCAGATGCACCCAAACCAGGATCGCAGGGGGCCCGAAAGCCAGGCCTTCCTGTCACATCAACTCTGGACCCTGGCTGGCCCATGGCATGGATATCACAAAAAGTGATACAAAGCATACATTTCTGTATGGAAACAAGCAGGCTTATTTTAGTGTAAAGTGTAAAAATCCCACGAAGCTGCAAGATAAAAAATAGGAGGACTTGGTAAAACGTTCACTCTTACAGCAGGGGCTGCAAGTTTGGATTGTAAGTTTGGGGAGCCCTCTCTTGGGTGATCTTTAAGGGCGTTTTTGCTCTGATCTCATAATTAGTCTGTCCTGCTCTGGGCGAGGCCCTGGGGGTACGGGAAGGTGGGTCCCTGTGTCCTGTCCTCCTGGTGAGGAATACGAGACACCCGCAGGGCACAGGTGTAGGGCGTGCCGGGTGCCAGGCATTAGGGCTAACCCACCCAATGTCCCAAGGAATGCAGAGGCCACTCACCTGCTCCCCAGAGCCCTCTGCTGCTGGGAGCTGACTGGAGGCTCCATCCTCAGCAGCCCTCTCGGTGGCAGAAGGACCTCCATCCTCTGTGCGGGGAGTGTGAAGGTCAGCTTGGCCGGGTCCTGCAGGGGCTGAGGTCTCATGGTAGCCAGGCTGCATGTCCCTGTAGGGGTGGGAGGTGGCGGGCTCCTGGGCTGTGGTGGCTCTGGCCGTTGGGGCCTGATGAGTGGTTGGGAGCTGTGTGGTCTCCGTGGGTTGGGGGGTGGCCTCCTGCTCCCGGGCAGTGAGCTCAGGCTCCACTTTTAACAGGACTACAGCCTCTCCCTCCTTGGGCCCCTCTCCAGCCGGCAGGGTGGAGGTGGAGGCAGCTGTAGCCTCCAGGCCAGTGGGTTCCGGAGACGTGGGAGTAGCCATCAGGAGCCACGTGTCCTTCCAAGTGGAGGGGGTCTGCTGTGACAAGGTGATATCTTGCAAAGCACCTGCAGGACCAGAAGCAGAGTGTGTTGGTGGGGGCTGGGGGAGGAGAACCAGAGGCAGAGTGTATTGGGGAGGGAGGATCAGAAGCAGAGCGTGCTGGGTTGAGGGGGAGGACCTGAACCAGTGTGCTGGGTGGGTCGGGGGAGGCCCCAGAGCACCTGGGCCGGCCAAGCTCAGGCTGAGGGAGGCTAGTACCTGGGCAAGGCAGCTGAGGCTAAGCTCCTTGGAAAATGGACAAGGAGAGCTGTCCCTTCTCATTGTATGTGTCCAGGGGCAGCCTGGTCTCTGGAGCCACGAGACAGGTGCCTAGGCCACCTTGGAAAGCTTTCCTGTGACCACAGGTGTGGGGTGGGCATCTCTTAGGGGCATAACTACTTCAGTTATCCTACCTATCCCAGGGTACACACCTCTCCGGCCCCACCCTCCCTGAAGGCCCCCGCTTCCAACAACAGATACTTCCAACTACAGATACCCTACCTTGCAGCTCTCAGGCCTCTGCAGGGTCACTTCCCCTGGGATGACCTCAGCCTCCTTCCTTAGCTCTCACCCCTCTTCTGAGGTCCACTCAAGAGCCACCTCCTCTGAGAAGCCTCCCTGACCACCTCCAGCTCAGGGACTTCTCTCCCCCAGGGAAAGGGGAAGTAGGAAAGGGAGCTTGGATGGAAGAGCTACACCCCAGCAGGCTCTGTGCTGCCTTACAGCTCCACAAGCTTATCAGGTCAAGGTATTATTCCCATTTTACAGATGAGAAAACAGAGGCTCAGGGGTCAAATAACCTTCTGAAGGGGGTTCCAGAGGTTTCCTAGTGAGTAAAGGTATTCCCAGTGAATATAAGCCTATGTGCAGCAGGCAGCCCTGCGGCCCTCTGGAGCTCACAGCCTTCACCTCACCTCCGAGCATGAGCTCTCCTTAACCAGGCAGCTCATGGACCCCATTCCTCTGCTCAGCATTGCCCTTTGGAGGCAGCTGGGTGGAGATGGGGCGGGCAGGGTGCACTCAGTACATGTTCAATAAACACAGGAGACTGTCTGACCACTGCCCCCAGGCATGACCTGTTGCCGTCTTGGGTGGGGGGCCCCCATGACAACCTCACCTGCACCTGAGCCGGAGAAGTTGTCAGAGTCATCCCCAGAGCCATCTTGATCTTCAGGGGGCAAATTAGTAGCCACAATTTGCTGGAAAAGGATCAGAATATGGTAAGAGTAGAGGCTTGGCCGGGGCTCTGCTGCTCCTGGGTCCTCTCCTAGACAGCTGAGTGGACTCGCCCTACCCTGTGCTGCACAGGTACACAGGGAGACGCCTCTCATGTGGCTCCAGGCCCCTCAGCTCTGGGCAGCACTTTGGTTCCCCTGCCCCAACCCCTGATGCTACAACACAGCCTGGTGCCGGGCACAGGGCACAGGGGCACAAGAGAGTGGGCAGGGCCCTCACCCTGAGAAGCTCAGTCTGGTGAGGGAGCTCCAGACCTCTCAGAAGGGCAGACAGGGAGTTGCTATTGGGAATATAGGCTGTGGCCCCCATGGGACCCCATCAGCCCACCCTACCCTACTCTTGGGGGTCATCAGCCAGGGAGCTTTGGGGCCGAAGATTGCCGACCCAGCCCCACTGAGGGGCTTTCGAAAATCCCCAAGAACAATCTCAGGACAACCTGGATGCAGAGGCAGCCTCCAGGCATGCTGGCCCCCAGGTGTGGACACCGAGGGCGGCACAAGGGGCAGGGGCACCGCTGGGCACGGGGAACTGTCTGTTCTGAGGCAGGTCTGCCCACGCAGGGCAACCCCAGGCCTGGCCCCGACACACCTTCCCACACTCGGCCCAGTTCCCATCTACAGTAAAGACTGGGTTCAGGCTCTCTGGTCAGAGTATCGTCCTCCTTGGGGAAGGAAGGACAGGGTGCCCATCGGGCTGGGGACATGTAAGGCTAATCTGTTAGGGGCCCTGCACGGAGAAGGCTCCAGGAAGTGGGCTGTGGACCTGGGACGGGTCCTGCTGGCAAACAGCAGCCCCAGGAATGCTACCCGCCTGCCCAGCTCCAAAAGGCAAAGGGGCCAGAGGGCAAACATATACACATCTCTGCAGTTCCTGAGGCCGGGGCTGACGGGCAGGACCGGGGGCGGGGGTGGGGAGGCAGGATCACACCACACACGGCAGGCCTGTGCAGAACCCTGGTCGGCAGCGAGGGCAGAAAGTCAGGACTGCCTTTGCCCTTCACACTGGCCCCAGGACCTCAGGTAAAGAACGGAAAACCCAGCAGCCAGGTGGCAAGAAGTGTGGCTTTGAGAGCCCTATTCAGCTTCAAGGCTCAGACCCAAGGACCCCACTCACTACACAGTCTATCTTGAGAGGGCCCCAATGTCTGGGACCAGAACAAAGAATGAAAAAATATGCAGAACAGCACAGTCCAGTGCACTAGCTTTAGGAACTCCGGACCCTGCCGCTCACTAGATGCGTGGTCCTGGGATATCATTAAACCGCTTATGGCTTCAGTCTCTCCATCTGTAAAATGGGGAAATAATAACATCTACATTCCAGGACTGCTGCCAAAATTCAATGAAGCTATGCCTAACACAGCCTGGCACGCAGTAGACACGCAGTAGGCACCCACAAACAGTGACCACTGTCTAACTAGGGGGGGCCTCAAATGCCAGCAGGCCTGTCTAGAAAGAGGGTAAAAGGGAGGCAGATAAAGTTTCATGAGAAGAGGGGGACAGGAAGAAGTCAGTTCACCAGAAGCCTCTGCACTGACTTGTCACCCACCTGAGGCTGGGCTCCAAAGGGAAAGGGCCTCCTCAGCCCAAGAGGCCTTGTCAGGCCCTGGCCATAGGCCCATGGGTCTCACTCCTGGGAGTGCAAAGCAGAGAGGGACAGACACCTCCTGCCTCCTGAGGCAGCCCTGGGGCAGAGCCGGACCAGGTGGAGGCTCTACATCCAGGGGCCTGGGTTAGAGGAAAGCATCAGACACGTGTAGAAACCACAAGGTCAGAAATAACACTGAACTTCCTTTGAAAGGACAAAAGCAAAACTGTACCTTCCTTCCCCCAAGAGAAAGGTTTTGACCCTATAAGGGCCATCCATAGCCCATCTACAGCAAACAGCCACATTCCACCAAGGCTCACCTACAGTGAACAGTCACTGTCCACCATGGCCCATCTACAATCAATAGCCATTGGCTGGTGCAGTGGCTTACGCCTGTAATCCCAGCACTGTGGGAGGATCACTTGAGCTCAGGAGTTCGAGACCAGCTTGGCCAACATGGTGAAACCCCCATCTCTACTAAAAACACAAAAATTAGCCAGGCATGGTTGCGCATGCCTATAGTCCCAGCTACTTGGGAGGCTGAGGCAGGAGAATCCCTGGAATCCGGGAGGCAGAGGTTGCAGTGAGCCAAGATTGCACCACTGCACTCCAGCCTGGGTGACACAGCAAGACTCCGTCTCAAGCAATCAATAAAAACCAACAGTCATAGTTCATGCTCCCCCTGCCTCCACACAAGACCACATCTGATCTATACCATCTCTATGTGGTGCTTCAAACACCTGTGCTGCCTCCACAGAGCTCTGAAGCTGCCCTGGCCTCCCTCAAGCCTGTCCCCTTCACCAACAAAGAATACTGCCCACCGGGGGGAGGGCACAGAGTGGGCACCCCCACCCATACTCACTGAAATCATGGCTTCACTCTCACCCAAGGACTCTGCCCTGCCCTCTCCTGCTGCACTGCCTCCCTGAAGAGAAAGCTCAAGATGGGGCAAGGACAGAGCAAGGCATTGACACTTCGACCCCACAAGCCTCCACTGCATTGTAGAGTGCCCAATCGTTGAGCAGAAGCCAGAGCCATTAGATCCATGCTCCACTCAACAGATGAGGCCACCGAAGCCCACACGAAAGACACACACACTGGGGCCCATGTATAGCCTGGGAGGCACCGCCCAGTGGGACCCAGGAATGCCACGGAGGCCCCAGCAGGTTAGCAGTTTCCCAAGAGCAGGGCTTTCCTCCTGACTAGATAGGCATTTCAGTCTGCCCGGTCCCTAAAACAATTTGTTCCCTCAGCTCTGCTGGCTTATCCCTCTGCAATCTTGTTTACACAACAAGCTCTTAAGCAAATGTTTTCTCCACTGAAACCAGCTCCCTGCCCTCAGGGGCCTCTCCCCTCCCTGGGCCTAAGGGGATGGGCTAGAGAGACCTCCCAAATCTCCTCCAGCTTGAACCTTCTGTGACAGCCCCTCAAATGAGGAGAAGGTGCGATTTCAGCCTCCTGGGGAGGAAATTAGCAGAAACTGCTGAGTTTGAACTTGGATTACCAAGGTGCGGGCCGAGTCCCAGAAAGGAGTTTCCGGTGAGACTTCCGATTTCCTTTAGCAGGCCTGCCGTGCTGACGGCCTGCAGCACACTGCCTCTAGGCCTCCTGGGCAGCTCTCCTCAGCATCATCTCCAACCTGGGTGCTTCCGAGGTGCTTGGCCACTGTTCAAGGTTGCTCAGGAACAGGTCGCCTCAGCTTGGAGCCCACCTCATGCCCTGCCCAGGAAGGCAACAGGCCAACCAGCCTTTAACCTCTGTAAGTCCCAGGAAAACCAACTGTTCATAGAACGAATCAACAACTTTGTGCTAGGTAAGATCTAGGCTTCCACTCATTCTGTTTGTTCAAAGCAAGGGATGCCTTGCCCCTTCCCCACCCACAGTGCAGACACTAGAAGCTCACTGAATAGAAAGCCCAAGGTTTGGCTCGCCTGGGGGCTGGGGGATCAAGAGGCAGCTGCCAGGAGTCTGGGGACAGGGAGTTAGGGAGTCATGGTCAGGTCAGCCCATCTCCGTCTCAGCCATGCTGGTCTCCTGGCCATACCCTGGGGAGAATCCTGGGGTCAGGGCTCTGACCCAGCAAGAAAGAAGGTGTGAAGGAGTGTGGCCTTCTCTAAGGCTGGAAACACTTTCCACCCATTCCTCTTTCACCCCTACAACTCCCCTGCAGATGAGGCAGCAGGGCTGAGAAGGATCTCTCTCCCTAGCAGATAAGGACTAGAGCCTCTAAAAGGCAAGGGACTTGCCCAGGGCTGCCCAGACACTACAATTTCCTGTGCAGCAGCACTGCTCTCCTCACTTGCCATCCCCTTCTCTCTCCCCAGCCCCACCAGCTGAGCCCATCAGTTTTACGGAAAACCTGTCTAAGGCTCCTCAATGGGACAGAGTTTCACTGAGTTGGAATTGCTGAGCCTGCCCCAGCAGTGAAGCTACCCAGGGACCAGCCCACATTTGAGGTGGAGAGGAAACGGCATGGACCGGAAAGGGACCTGTGCCATGAGGGATGGGGAGTCATCATCACCCGCTGCCAGCCACTACAGAGCACATCTGAAGTCTGTGGGCAGAGAGCTGGCAGAGAAGCTTCCAGAAAGCAGCCTCAAGCCAACTGCCAGCTTTTGCTCCCATACCAGAGGTAAAGAGGGCCACTCTCCTTGGCAACCTCTGTCTCAGCAGAGCCCCTTGCCCTGGCCAGCCCTGGGGCTAAGGGGCAGCTGTGCTGCAGCTCCTCTACAAGACAGCTCAAAAGTGCCTTGGCGGCCTCAGAAGCTAGGATGTCCAGTGGGCATCTCAGACAGGTTCGAGGGAGGGCGGCAGGCCCAGTCGCTAACCTGAGAGGTTGCCCCTCTAACCCTACCCCATCAGCCTGAGGCCATCAGGTCAGAAGGCCTTTGGTTTCCAGCCCGCACCCTCAATCACTAACATTGGTCACTTGCTGCTTGAAGTGAGTGATGGGTAAAACACAAATCCCTTAAAAATCATTACTGACAGCCAGGCGCAGTGGCTCACGCCTGTAATCCCAGCGCTTTGGGAGGCCGAGGTAGGCGGATCACCTAAGGTCAGGAATTCAAAACCAGCCTGACCAACATGGTGAAACGCCGTCTCTACTAAAAATATAAAATTAGCTGGGCGTGGTGGTGTGCGCCTATAGTCCCAGCTACTTGGGAGGCTGAGGCAGGAGAACCACTTGAACCCAGGAGGTGGAGGTTGCAGTGAGCCAAGATCACGCCAGGAGCTTTGGAAGAAAAGAGGGAAGAAATAGTCTGGTCCTGGCCCGGCAGAGCTCCCAGCCCCCCAGAACGTATGGCCAGGTGTCCAGCTCCAGGGGGATTTAAAAACGGGGAGCTTCAGAGGCTGGAGTACAGAGGGCTGCCCTAAGGGAACTACTAGGGCCAGGCCTTGAAGCCCGCAACCCAACCCAGGAGAGGATAAGACAATGCTCACCCCAGGCGCTAACTTGGGCAGCGCAGGGGGCCTCTGATTCGCAGTCATCCATGGTGGAGCAGGAAAGGGAAGCTGATCTGTCAGCTGTACCTGCCCCGTGTGGCCACGAAATCCCCGGCTTCTGTAGGAGCCGAGTCACTAAATCAACAAGCCCCAACAAACCAGGGAGAAAAAGCTGCCTCTTATCAAAGGAGCTAGGTCATTGCCTTTCTCAAGCAGCCTGGACCAGGGGCCATGGTGCTGGTTCTGGGGCCAGTGGACAGGAGAGACCCAGACCTGTTCCAGGAGCCCAGGCTGCAAGGTCAAGAGGCAGGAGGGCCCATGGTCATGGCAGGCTGGACACCCACCCTCCCCATCCCGAGACTCCACACAATGGCAGATGTCCTCGGGAGGCTTGAAATAGGGTCACAGTTGTTTGGAAATCTTTTTTACCCCCTCGGTTTCTCAGTCAGATCTACAAATATAAGGAAAACAGGCTGACCCTCGCCTCCCCTAGACTTCAGGACTCCCGGGGGCTGAGGTCTCTGAGCCGCAGAGCCCCAGCCTTTACCCCCACTTCTGCATCAAGACACCACACTGACTGAGATATCCAAACCATCATCTGCATCCAGACTGGGGACTCTCAGCTTCAGGGTCCCCAAGAATCACCAGGGGACCACTACAAATGAAGTCTTCCGAGCTCCCCGTCCAGAGGCTGAGTCTGTCATTCACAAGCCCCAGGTCCTGTAGGGGGTCTTCAGACTGCACTTTGAAAACAATGAGGAGAGGAAAAGGCATCCCCCAGAGTGGCCCAGCCTGGAGGAGGCAAGAGCTCACTTCACTTGAGTCCAGTGTTCAAAGTCAAGGCACTGAGTAGCAACAGAGCCCTGTGAACAAGTTCTAGTGGCAAAGGGACCAGGGAAAGCTCAGCAATGTCCTATACCTTTCCGACACGTCCACTCGCACAGATAGCACACCATGATGGCGGCCCAGCCTCCCTCCCCCAGGGGCTGAAGACCCACTGAACATCCAGAAGCACCTACATGACTGGGAAAGTGTCTACTTGAAGCTGGGCTGAGGCTCCTTCGTGCCTGGGGCTGAGCCCACTGGCTTCCTACCAGCCAGCTTGGCTGGACCCAGCAGGGATAAGCAGAAGACAGCTGCTGGAGCTGAGAGGCAGGTGGGCCCCAGGGACGAAGGCTGGGCCTGGAGGGCAGCACAGGCTGCAGGGCCTGGTCCTGCTCTTCCAGGAGTATCAGTGGGAGAGCGGGGCAGTAAAAGCTGCAACACCCTCTCCCAGTCCCACCGCCTTCCGAATGCCTCAGTGCCCTGCAGAGTGGATGTGCAGCTGCCTTCCCTCTGTGGGGAGCCCTGTGACCCTCTCCTTCAGCCTGGACTGAAATGGCCTAAGCACTGAGCAGGCAGGTCAGACCCGAGCACGCAGGAGCAAGGGTCTCTGGGAAAGGGTTGGAATCCACCACGCGGCTCCCATGCTGGGGACCTAGGCAGCTTTCAGCCTCTCTCTAGACCTGTTCCCCACCTAGACACCAGAAGGGGCTTGGTGGATAATGCTAAAGTGCCTTATGGCTGACAGGCTGGCCCCGCTGACTTTAGCGCCTGGTGCTGCTCTGGGAACTAGTCAGGGGTTCTGTCCCCTAAGATTCTCCAAATGCCCCCTCCTCAGGGACCCACAGCACTGACCACAAAAGGGTGGCCCAGGGAAAATGATCAGGTCCAACATGGGGACAGTCTGGTGATAGTCTGGCCTCTGTCCCTAAATTACTGGGTGGTGCTAGAAATATCGTACCTCAGGTTGCCCTTCTGTACAATGGGGGTTTGGCCAAAATGGTGGGACTCGTGGCAGTAGGCAGCAGGGCAGGGCCACAGGCCAGGAGACAGTGGGCTCCCCCAGCCTCAGGGTTGTGGAGGAAGTGCTAGACACATCACTCCTGTCCTAAGGCTGGTTTCCAAACTCAGGAGCCGGGAAAACACCGCCCGCCCGGGAGGCAGGCTGAGGCCGCAGATGGGGTCTGGGCCTCCAGACCCGAAATCTCCCCCACTGAAGCCATTCCCAGGAGGAGGAGCCTCACCGGTGCCTCAAGGCAGCATGAGCATTTCCGGTGACAGGCACAGTAATTTATCAGCTCACTGGCTCTCTACTGAGAACAAGGCAAGCCGGGGCCTGCTGAGGGTATGACAGGCAGGGAGTGATGGGCCCGGTCCAGGGCAGGAGGGAGACAGAAATGGGCAGGAAGAGGAGGCTGTCCCCAGCAGCACTTCCGAGGGGAGGAGCGCATTTCGGGGACACTCTGGACGGCACCCCCACACACAGCCCCACCCTGCCACTCGAGACGGACCCCTCATTGTCCTGGGGGCTTCAGGACAGGGCCAGGGTGGAGGGACGGCATTCACACTTGGCCTTCAAGACCACTTTCGGGTAATATTTTCCATTTAGTGTGAGGTCAGGGCTTTACAGATGGGAAGCCTGAGGTCAAGGTCACAGAGCTGAGCCTCCCAGCCCTGGGCCCTTTGCCCTGCACCGCATTGCATTGCCTGCTCACAGTACACCGGGGGCATTTATTGAAAGAGGAGGGATCTTGGCAACCTCATGCCAGCTCCGATGCCCAAGCCAAGCCAGTGCTGCCCCCAGCACCCCCATACCTACCCTTTCACAGAGCTGGCGCCTGCCTCGGCAGCTCACATGCCAGGACTGGTCTCAGAACAGGCTCAGCTGAGGGCTGGGTGTGGAGCCTCAGAGCTGGAAGACCAGTTCCTCTGCTTTTCCCCACCTGGCAAAACCCAGGCCAGGCCAGGCAGGGCAAGGTTTCACCCAGGCAGGCGTTGAGCAAAGCAGCCCAGCCCAGGCCCTGCAGCCTCAGTGCCTGGTACTGCTCTGGGAGCCAGACAGGGGATCTGTCTCCCAAGACTCACCAAACACCCCCCACTTAGGGACCCACAAGGACACTTGATCACACTGACTTGATATCATCACCCTCAGCTTCCCAAGGGGAGTCATGGCTTAGGCAGGATGCCAGAGATATCCTAAATCAAGGTGACTGTGGGGCAACTGCCACCCTATGGGGACAGAGGGGGCAGCCAAGCCTCCAAAGCGCTGTCCCTCCCCCAGCCCTGATTGCCCTAAAGAGCCCACCAAGGCCAGAATCTCAGCCAAGATTTCCCCAGTCGGCCCCTACTGAGAAGCCCAGCCCTGTCAGTCCCGACGGGGTCCCCTGGAACGGGTATCCACCAGACCTGGGGACCAGGGCACCTCTGCCATATGGACTTCTAGGAACATCCTCCCCTTGTACTTGCTAAATAAAGTATCCCCAAGTTTCACAGAGGCAGAAACTGTGCTTTTGACACACCTGCAGCCAGCCAGGGCTCCAGCTGTGTGTGAAGGTGGGGGAGGGGAACAAGCTCCAAGGTATTACCAAAATCTCTATCAGTGTCCCTGTCATTGCACAATATCCCCTTGAAAACAAGTCCTCTGGGAGCGCTAAAGGGTGCCAGCACTCACACTACAGCATAAATCACTTCCAGGTGGGGAGGGGCTAACTCCGGAACTAGGGCACTGAGGGTAGGTAGATGGGAGCTCTGGGAGACGGAACAGGATTACAAAAGAGCGGCTGGAAGATGTCAAGGGCAAATTTTTTAACCTTTCTCAAAATGTGCATGCCAGCAACGCCATACCCAGGAAAGGAGGAAGGAATTCTCTTTGCTCTTCCTGGAGTCACAGATGTACATGGTTTCTCCTCCTGTGTACAGAACAATGGGCTAGCCTGGGAACCTACCTTTCAGATAAAGAACAATTCAGACTGAGTAGGCACTGAGGCTGCTGGGAAGCCCAGAGACACGGGAAGGCAGAGTGTCCTTGCAGGAGTCCCAGGAGAGGGTGGGGCTGGTACCTTCTGGTTTGGGTGATGGAAGACAGAATTTTCTGTGAAGGCTCTCTCTGAAGGGGCTAGGTGGATCCTCCAGATTACTGGTGGGTCCCCAGGTCCGGCAGCTTGCCCTGCCTCTGATGGGCTGGCAGATCTGCAAAGCCTCGAACCCCCAGCACAGAGCTCCTAGCCCTCGCAGCTTCTGCACACGGTTAGTGCTGAGATGGCTGAAAGGGAGGCTGTGAATACAGCTCCAGTCTGAAAAGCTCAGTGTGACCCTGGGAAAGGGAAGTAGCCATATATGCCTTGCCCAGAGCTCAGGGACCACCAGGGCGGTCGGGGGGCGGGGCGTGTGGTAGAAAAAGAGTCTAAGCCTGTGACCTGGGCTGGAGATTACTTGAAGAATAGAAACAACTGAATTAGGCTCTGGGGAGAAAAAGTGATCACAGCCGATGTTTATTGAGCCCCCTGGGCCAGAGGAGCTGGCAATCAGTTTTTTTTAATCTGAATTAATTAATTTGATCTTCACAATCACCTTAGGTTCTAGTACCATGCACATTTTACAGATGAGAAAATTGAGGCAAAGGAGCTATGTCATCTGTCCCAAGGCACACAGCCACTGAAGCCAGCAGTCTTGCTCTGGTAGGCATGCCATGAACTGCCCATCACAGTGAAGCCCACTCTCTCTCAGGAAGACAACAGCCCTCGTTTCCACTGGCGGCACCCTGCAATCTGGCCCAGCATTGTCAGCCTCCATAGAGAACCCAGCTCCCTCTCCAGGACAGCCACCAGTCTGAAGTTCTGGGGATAGGCCACTGTGCCCCACTGCTGGGGGCCCTGCCCAGCAGCCCTGAGCCCCTACGAGGGTGCCCCAATGTCTGGCTTTGCCTGGCGTCCTCTCCCACCTGCCAGCCCAGCCCGTACCTTCTCAGGTCAGGAGGCAGCCCCTGGCAGAGGCTCAGGTGGAAGAGAGCAAAGTCTGGCCTGCTAGTGAAGGCTCGTGTTTCTGAGAAGGGCAAAAGGCGTGTTTGCAGGCCCTGTTAACGTCAGCAGCACTGGGGTCAGACCAGCAGGCCATTCACACAGAGTGACTCCAGGCTTAGGCTGGGTCAGACTGCACCCCTTCCCACAGGTCAGCCTCAGTGCTCCCCTAGACTTGCTTCTCTGTGCTCCAGGCAAGGAAGGGGCCCCAATCACATCACATATGGTATTTCATGGAATCTCTGCAAAAGCCCTCTGGGGCAGGATATGAGAAACTCCATTTCACAGACGGGGAAACTGAGGTGGGGGTAGGTGAAGAATCGTGCTCACGATGACACAGGGAGGAAGCGATGAAGTCCGGATGTGATCCAGGTGGGCTAGACTTGTGTCCTGTGCTCCTCCTGGCCTCCACAACACCTCTCGGCTCCAGCCCGAGCCGGGACTAACCAAGCCAGCTAGTTCTCGGTCCCACCTCGCCTGTCAAGCCCCAAGGTCTCAGGACTCAATATTGGGCCCCCCCAAAGGTAGGAAGGCCCAGGCCTTCAGGCTCAGGTGACTGCCTTACACAGGGAAGACAGGCAGGCCAGAGTGCCCACTGCACGCCCAGCCTCCACAAGATCTGTAAGAATGAACCTCATTCACCGGGGGTGGGGAGGAAGGCAGGGGGCTCTATGTCTTTCCTACAATTCCCTGAGCCCAAGACAACCAGTCACTGCTGCAGATTCACCCAGGGAGACTCAGAGGTGAGCTTCCTGGACTTTCCAGGCCTGACCCCAGGGAAACTCATCCTGTGCTCTTTCCCCAGGCCCCAGGTCCCTTTCAGGGAGGGAGATGGGGGGCAGGGCCTGAAGATCTCTTGCAGCCCAAGCGGGGCACATGCTTCTAGCCTGGCCCTCAGCCCCGCAGGCCCTGGCCAGCCTTGAGGTCTGCTGCCCAGACCCTCCCCAACACCCCATCCTGGAAGAGATATGGTCACCACCACAGCAGCACTGCACCCTGTGGTTTTCTCTGGGAGAAGCTAGAGTGACGTCAGCCTCTAGGAAAGTCTCAGAGGTTTCCTGAAACGTCCCACAGCCTCGGGCCCTACAGGCCCAAACCTGACCACCATATTCGTCTGGAACACTCCAGAGAGATGGGCCCTCCAAGGCCTCAGACAGTTTCCTGGGCAGCAGGGATAACAGGAAGCTACAGGAGGCAGAGTCAATGCCACTCTGACACAATCAAGTCCCCAGCCAGGTAAGGCCTCTGGAGGATCAGCGGCCACCACTGGTATTGGTAGCATGGGAACAGCAGGGTCAGGGCCCAAGTCCTAAAGGGCTTTCTGGGACCCAGCTTGTGACAAATGCCATAGGTGGCCACGAGCTCCTCGGCCCTCCAGAAGTTCCTCCAACTTCCCCACATCCCACCCTGGCAGACATGCAATGCTCACAATACGCATCCCAGGCCAGGAGCCAGAGTTCTGTCTCCCAGCCTGCTGAGTAGCACAGAAGAACCACAGAGAGAGCCAGGCAGCCCCACGTGGAAATGACCATGAATTCAAGTTCACGGCACTGTGGGGAAGTTCCCTGAACACCTTTGCACACGAGTGGTCCTGGAGCAGGGCTGACAGCCTCTGCAGCTCCCTCAGGGAGACCCCGTGCCCTGACACTTCCCATGGCCAGAAGGCAGCCCTGCAGGTTTGGAGCTCCATAAAACATCCCGCCTTGCCGCCCAGGCTCCTAGTTCGATACTGCTGTATCATGGGACTCTGGGACAAAACCCTTCCTGTGGGGAGACGTGACAGGTGCTGAATCGCGAACCCCGTTCATTGTCACTGCAGAGACCACCTCTCTCATCTGGTTCCAGTAGCAGCCACCCTCTCTTACAGGAATCCCCTGGACCAGATATGGAACTCTCAGCACTGCACCGGGCTACGCACACAGCAGGTGCCCAGACTCTGGGCTTTAGATCTGATCAAGCCAGATAGGGCTCATGAAGCCCTCAGAACTTGAGGCAGCAGAGCACAGGCAGGCCCCCAGATACCCACCAGTCACACGACACAGCCACAAGAGGCCACGCACACCCAAAAGCATTGCCTCACCTCTGCTTCTCAGCCCCTTCCCCCCATGTCACAGATGGGTTCACTGAGGCCAAGAGTGGCCTCTGGACACAGCCACTCGAGAGTAAGGAGGCAGGGCCAGGACAGAAAGCCAGGCCCCTGAGCTCCGGCCTGTGTCTTGCTGTACTCCCCGCCTCGTCCCGGCCCCCAGAGGGCTTGCAGTGGATCAAGGTTGGTTGGGTGAGTCTCAGGGGAGGACCCGTGGGCCTGGCACCATGACTCAGCTGATGAGTGGACTGATCAACATGCCCGCCTTCCCCACTGCCCCAACCTGCCCGCCATGGTTTTCATTCCTGCTGCTGAGCGGACCTCAGGCAGGTGCCAGGACTCTTGGGTGTGTGTGCAGAGCACATCATGCAGCCCCAGCCCCGGCCCAACCTCACCCAGACGCCTTTGTCCACTCCAGCTCCCACAAGGAGCTCGAATCCACCCCTCAAGCAGCCTGCCCTGCCCTCCACTGGCCCAGCCCATCCCACCATTGAACCCTTGGGTAACCAAGTCTCCTTCGAGTTCCCAGAAGGAACACTGGCAGAGGAAGGTGAGCCCCCAACAAGTCCTTCAGTGTCACCTCCGCCCTTCCCAGGATAAGGTGTCTCTGTAACCATGTGGCTCTCAGAACTGAGGACGGGAAAAAGGACCCTTCGGCAGAGGAGGAAACTGAGGCCCAGAAGGGCAATGGCCTGCCACAGCCACATAGTCGGGGCTCAGCTGAACCAGAAAGGCCAGCTGACCTGACTGCCTGCCTCTGCAGGAATAACTTCCACAGACTTCCAAGGCCAAGGCCATGATGAATGTCAGAGCCACAGTGAAAAAGAGAAAAGGCCACTAGCAGAGGTGGGAGGCAGAAAGGAAGCTGGTGTCTGAAAAGGAAGCTGCAGCCAGGTAGTGACAGGGCCCCCAAAACTGAGACAGCAGCCTGACAGGGAAGGCAAGTGAAGAGTGCCCAGGCAAGGCTCAAATGCAGTGGCAAGCTGTGCAGTAGGCACCCCCACACACACACGGACACACGTACACACACGTACACACACGAACACACACACACAGATACACATATACACGGACACAGACACACACAGACACATAAACACACAGACACACACAGAGACACACATACACACGGACACACACGGACAGACACAAACACACAGAGACAGACACACAGAGGGGCATACGCAGACACATGGACGTGGACAGAGACACACACAGACACACGGACACACACATGTACACATGGAGACACGCAGACACACATACACACACGGCATCTCACAGGGCTGCAACTCTCAGGTGAATCACTAGGCAGAGAGTTTTTCCCAGGGCTGATGGCCAGAGGAGGCACATCCTCTACATAGAATTAGGCAGCCACGAAGCCATAAAAGCCAGGAGGTCAGAGACCTTCGAGGGGCTCCCAGTGGGGAGTGGAACCGGTGGCAGCCTCAGGAAGCCTCAAGCACAGCAGGAGAGGTCACTCGGCAAGTCCAGCCGCCGCCTGTTCTGCTCTCCTGACTCAATGGCCCCAAGACCCAAGATTTCCCATGACACGCCCCCCCCCTTGCCCCATAAGCTTGCCCCCACCCTTACAGGCCCTGCCAAAAAGCAGGACACTTTCCAGGGGGGGCTCAGACCACCCCTCCCCGAGATCCCCACAGTTCTGACCACAGGCAAGCTGACCCAGTGCACCTGTCTCAGGAATGCCAGGGACCTTCTCATACTGTCTTTCCACCCAAATGAAAGCTTCCTGAGGGCGGGCAGAAGCAGTAACACCAACCTGCAGCTGGACATGACAGTTGCTGAAGTCGCCCCAAACCCAGGGTCTCGCCTCTGTGGCCTCACCTCTACAACCTGCACCCCAAACATACCTCTTTGTGGTGAGGGGCATACACCTATCAGCCCTCCCGTGGAGCCTGTCGGGGTACTCATGTCCCACTCAGTGGAAGGTTCCAGAATGCATGCTCCCATCCAAAACTCAACCTCTGCTGGAACAGCTGAGAGAGAAGTGACAGGGTACAGGATCCCGGCACCAAAAGCCCTCTTTCCACAAACTCCCTGAATCCCATTCTTCTCTAGACACACTTAGGCAGGGCCGCAGGGCCCCTTTCAACCCAAAACTCCAAAACTGGTTGGTGAAAAGAAGGCAATCGGGCAAGAGTCGAAGCATAGCAATCACTTAATGACCATTTCCTCACCGGCTGTCCCCGCCCCCAGCGGGACCTGCTGTTGAAGGGGTCCAGGAGGTGACCTACTGTGGCACCAGAGCTAGGAGTCCTGGGTTCTGGCCACCACCTGCGTCATGCTGCCCACCTCCCAGGCTTACAAAAGAACCTGCTAATTCCACGAATGTTTCCCCAGAGCCCAAGGTAAAAGATGGTGCAAGCTGGGTACCACCTGGGTTCCGGCCTGAGGGCATCATCCAAACAGGCCCCTCCACACCCAGTCCACACGGTTCCCACTCTGCTCTCTTAGGTCCCTGTTTACTTCCTGTGAGGAGCTCTCGCCTGTCCCTGAGCGGCTATCAGTTGAACCCAACACAACTCCTGAATGTTACCTGGTGCTCAGTTTGCCTGATGGCACTGTTCAGGCCAGCTCAGCCCGGCCTGGGCCCCTCCGCCCAAAACGCTCACACCCATGATTCTTCAGGACGGACCAGCAAATGCCCAGCAGAGCCTTGCAGGGTTCAGCCAGCCCCCAAATGCCAGGCTTCTCAGGGGAGACTTGACAGCCTTGCGATGTATTCACACCATATCCATACACATGCGTGCACACACACACTGCGCGCACACACACACACACACAAAAATCCTGGCTCAGCCATTGGAGGGGCCCGCCACCCTAGGTCTCAGCTTCCTCATCCACAAAATGGGGCAATGATATATATTGTAAAGGTTTGGGGTAAAGTTCAAATAAGAATGAAGGAAAAGTACTGAGCACTGAACAGCAGGCGCTCAAAAAAAAGGTAACCTTAATTGTATCGACAGCTTACTTTCTTCACGCAGTTTCATCACAGAGTACTTTCACATATCCATTATGAAATGAATACGCAAATGACAGAATGAGGACAGGGAGAACAGGTATCGTGATGTCCGCTTTACAGATGAGGACAACAAGACTTAGAAGGAAAGTGACTCACCCCAGATTACGGAGTAAATTAGTGGCAGAGCTGAGACTCAGTCCTGGGGCTCTACTTAATCCAAAGCCACTTCTGGTCTGTCACACAGTATGGATGCATATTATATAGAAACAGGAACTAAAATCCAAATCAAATGTGGTAAAGAGATGGGGGCATGACCAAGGCTGAGAGTAGCAGTCAAGGCTAAAGAATAATGGCCCTCAGCTGGTCAGTCCAGCTACCTGTGACCAGCAAGTCACTTACATGTAAAACCAGGTCGAGGAACTTGAAACATGGGGGTCAGCAAGCACTTCCCCCCAAGAGATGACTCATTTTTCTCTTGAGAGAAGTCGCTAAAGACCTCACCTGGGCAGCACCTCTTTGTTACTCTAGGTGGGGTGCAGGGAGGTAGAAGGGAGACTGCAACAGGTCCCAGCTGAAGTTCATAAATGGCACAAAATCCACGTATCACAGATCATTAGTCTCACTCACAGGCAAGGCCCTTACCCAGAGCCTAAACTCTCAGCTTGGAAATAAGCCTAACCCATCTGATTAGTTTCTTAGTGCCACTGGAGAAAAGTAACAAATTAGAACTGATCAGAAAGGCTGCTGGCAACACTCAGGCACATAAATGTCACTTTTGGCTGTTCTCTGGAAAAAGAAGAAAGACCAGAATTCAAAACAGAGCAACCTGAGGCACCAGGCAGAGGGGCAAAGTGCTCTTCAGAGCACAGTAAATCCAGGAGACAATGTCCTAACCCAGCACAATGATGAGGACGACGACCCTGGCATGCAAAGATTAAATCATGCCTAGCATTTTTTGGTTGATAAAGGAAGGGAAATAAATATTTCAGAGAGTCCTGCCCAGAGTAAGAATACTTGAGGGTAACAGGGATTCTTAGCTTGATGAAAAAACACGAATACACAGGACACCTCATTCCCAAGGGATTTCAGGAATCCAAAATTCTGCTGCAGCAGAAAAGATTCCTCTAAAAAACTGTAGAAGTCAAGCTTTTCATTAATTCTTTCCAGGCTCTCTCCTTTCTTACTGTCTCCCTACCAATGTGTGTTAATGAGGTTTTACTGGAACCCATCAGGAGCCACAGGTAGAGACTTAAACAGGCTCCACCCTCCCTGTGGAGTTGAAGCCAGGGGTGACATCACTTCTAGAAGGCTCTGAGCCTGAGCGGAGGCAGCTAGTGCCTCCCCCCATACCCTCTCTGCCAGGCTGTGGGAAAATGTCTCTGCTAGCCCCCGTAATTAGGGCAAAAGGGATTTTATGCCTTTCAAGAAAGAGAAGACAGAAAGAAAGAAAAACAGCAAATAACTATTCCAGAACAAGCCATTTTTTTTACACGGCAGAAACAAAAGACCACAGGAAACACACACACACAGAGGCAGAGAGAGAGAGAGACAGAGGGAGTGAGAAAGAAAGAGAGAGAGAAACCTTTTTAGACAAACCTGTTTTAGTCTCTTGGGAGTGGTTTTGAGCAACCTCCTCTCCTAGCAGCCTCCCCTCACCCATTCAGTCACTCCCTGCCTCCCTGGTCCCCAGGGCGTTTCTGACCTGCTTCCCACTGGGGCCACAGTTAACTTTCAGAGAGGGTCAGATCTCTGCCACTTGCGGATATCTTCTCCCATCTTAAGCAAATCCCAGCTGCCTGATTTATTTTAGCAAAGGGGTATCAGAGCTCTGGGAAGGCACCGCATGTCCCCACCTTTAACCTAACATGGACACTCACTGTAAGAGGGAGAGGGCAGAACTGGGAAAGAGAAAACAAACTAAACTTTGTAAGATCACAAAAAGCAGAAAGAACACCTAAGCTTCAAGCCAGAGTCTGACCCCAAAGCGGGTGAGGCTCTCAGGCTCAGCTCAAGCACCTCCTCCAGGAAGCCTTCCTTCCCTATAGCTCCAGGGAGTCTCCCTCCTTTCCCCTTTTGAGACTCTCCTGCCTACTGGGCCCTATGTCCAAGTTTCTGGGCAAGAAGTAATGTCTCACACTGCAGCATCTGCCCCAGCCCACAGAAAACTCCAGGAAAGGTAGTCCACAGGGAATCCCAAACTCCACCTGCCTCCCCAGCGTTAACGGGTGCGGTGGGATCCCAGGGTTCTGGAATGTCTGCTTTACCCCAGGCAGGCAAGGGAACCAGCAGCCCTCCTAAATCCAGCCGGAAATAGGTGGAGGACCCAACTTCAGCCGCCCCTGCTGAGGCCCCATCATGTGCGAGAATGGGGCAGTGAGGTGATGCCCGGCGGTCCAGGGAGGTAAGCTACGCAGCTCCATTCTCTTCTCCAAAGTCGGAATGAAGATTCCAAGCACAGTCTCAGCTCCACAGAAACCACCACCCTAGAGAGCACCTTCTTGGACCTGAAAGCCAGGAGTGCATGAGACCCAGCTCGGAAATCACGGCTCTCCTCGTGCTCCCAAATACCCCTCACAGTCCAGCCCATTCACAGTTCAATAGGCACAGGGACCTCTCCTGGACCGGAAAATGTTTGGAAGCACGAGTCACCTGGGAAGCAGGGAGGTCGCTTTACACATCAGCCTCAAAAACGACTGTCCCTACCTCATCTCCCATGAGACAGACTCTTAAAAAAAAAAAAAAAAAAAAAAAAACCAAAGCGCTCAACAACTGGCAGCTATTACAAGAGGAAACGCTTACAGAGGGTCAGCGCTGCTGAGACTTATCCAGATGTCACATTAGCAGGGGAGG
>NW_012100543.1:929335-930114 GCF_000951045.1 Mandrillus leucophaeus | reverse complement strand
GGCTTACAAAAGAACCTGCTAATTCCACGAATGTTTCCCCAGAGCCCAAGGTAAAAGATGGTGCAAGCTGGGTACCACCTGGGTTCCGGCCTGAGAAACATCCCGCCTTGCCGCCCAGGCTCCTAGTTCGATACTGCTGTATCATGGGACTCTGGGACAAAACCCTTCCTGTGGGGAGACGTGACAGGTGCTGAATCGCGAACCCCGTTCATTGTCACTGCAGAGACCACCTCTCTCATCTGGTTCCAGTAGCAGCCACCCTCTCTTACAGGAATCCCCTGGACCAGATATGGAACTCTCAGCACTGCACCGGGCTACGCACACAGCAGGTGCCCAGACTCTGGGCTTTAGATCTGATCAAGCCAGATAGGGCTCATGAAGCCCTCAGAACTTGAGGCAGCAGAGCACAGGCAGGCCCCCAGATACCCACCAGTCACACGACACAGCCACAAGAGGCCACGCACACCCAAAAGCATTGCCTCACCTCTGCTTCTCAGCCCCTTCCCCCCATGTCACAGATGGGTTCACTGAGGCCAAGAGTGGCCTCTGGACACAGCCACTCGAGAGTAAGGAGGCAGGGCCAGGACAGAAAGCCAGGCCCCTGAGCTCCGGCCTGTGTCTTGCTGTACTCCCCGCCTCGTCCCGGCCCCCAGAGGGCTTGCAGTGGATCAAGGTTGGTTGGGTGAGTCTCAGGGGAGGACCCGTGGGCCTGGCACCATGACTCAGCTGATGAGTGGACTGATCAACATGCCCGCCTTCCCCACTGCCCCAACCTGCCC
>NW_012100543.1:922519-923270 GCF_000951045.1 Mandrillus leucophaeus | reverse complement strand
AAAGCGCTCAACAACTGGCAGCTATTACAAGAGGAAACGCTTACAGAGGGTCAGCGCTGCTGAGACTTATCCAGATGTCACATTAGCAGGGGAGGACCCGAGTGCCCACCCCGCCCCCGCCCCTTGCCTGCCCACGTGCCTCCCTTTGCCAGAGCTGGGGAAGTCGAGCTGTCCAGATGTGGTGGCGAGAGACCGCCACTTCCGGAAGGGGAAGTGCCCCTGGCTCCGCACCTCCCCTCTGCAGCCCGGGGGATGGCCGAGCCGGCCCGCAGGAGGGACCCCGGGACGCCAGCACCGGGCGCGGGGGCTGGGGAGGCGGACTCGGGTGGCGGACTCGGGCACCGGGCGGCCCGCGCTGACACCTGGCTGCGGCCCAGGTCCCAGCCCCCGTCAAGGCCGGCGTTACGGGGCGGTTCCCAGGAAAGGGTTACAGGGGCCGAGAACAAAGCGCCCCCATTGGGGAAGGCGGGCTAGCGGCCGGCGGCTGGGATGGGAGAGCCACTTTCTGGGGACCCTCAGGCTGCTCTTTGTCGGTCACGTCCCTCTTTGGTGGAGCCTCAGCCTCGCTGAAGGTGGATGCTGCATCCCACCCAAAGGCCTCTTCCAGCCTTGAGCTCCACATCTGCCCCTCTTTTCCCCCAGCTGCACTGGGCGGGCCAAGGGACCCGCCTTCCCTCCGCGCGGCTTCAGCACAAAGCCGAGCCGGGAAGCGGGAGGCCATTCCCGGGTCCCCTCGCGTGGAAGGCGACCG
>NW_012100543.1:912542-914059 GCF_000951045.1 Mandrillus leucophaeus | reverse complement strand
TAGAGACGAGGTTTCACCATATATGTCAGGCTGGTCTTGAACTCCCAACCTCAGGTGATCCACCTGCCTCAGCCTCCCAAAGTGCTGGGATTACAGGCGTGAGCCACCGCGCCTGGCCCTTATACTTGTCTTCTTGAGTGTATGTGTGAGGCTTTCTCTAGAAGTAGAGCTTTGGATTATAGGTATGAATATCTTCAGCTTTCTCAGGAATTGTTGTAAGCAATTGCTTCAAGCAAATTGCTCTCTAAAGGGCTTATAGTAATTTACACTCCCAACAGCAGTTAAGAGCATTTCCATTTTTCTACATCCTCCTATGACTTGATGTTGTTGGACCTTTTATACTTTGCCAGCCGATGCAAGTAAAATTATATCTTATTGCTGTTTGATTTTGAACATCCCTCCCATTAGGAAATGTTTTGCTGAAGCCTTTAGTTGCCGACTGGGCAGACACTTCTGTTTACTTATCACATCTGTTTTCCTCTTTCTCAGTAAGAGATTCCTTAAATTTCAGTTGGGCTTATGGCTATTTAAAATAAAGATTACCTTTCCCTGCCTCCCTTACAGCCAGTGCATAGCCACATGATTAGGGTTTTGCCAGTGGCACATGAGCAGAAGTGGTACATGTACTTTCAGAAAGGTGTCAAGAGAAGGAGGCATGCTCTCCTTCCCTTTTCTGTTTTCTCCTGGCTGGAATACAGATCTGATGGCTGCCTCTGGAGCAGCCTTCTTGGACCATGAAGTGAACATGGGAACAGAAGCCATCCACAGCAGAGGAACGAGTTAAAGGAAGCATGGGTCCCTGCCCCATGGAGTATAGCGTCCTCCCTGGACTGCCCAGGCAGACTTATACATTATGGAAAAATGTCTTTGTTTGTTTAGGACAGTGTTTCTGAATTTTCTCTCACTTGCCAGCAATTCTAAGCCTAAAAGTACACTGTTGAATTCATTCTTCTGTATAGGACTAAGTGGATCATCCCAAGAGAGTATGGGGAGGACAACTGGAAAAGGGAGGAAGAGGTGACTGAGGAGGAGGGTGAGAGGAATAGCTTTGAAGATGCTGCTACAAAGAGCCTTTAGGAGGCAGCCCAGCCAGTTCCCCAGCCCCACACTGTATGTTAAGTCTGGGGACAATTTCTGCCCAAAAAGAGGTGTAGGCTAGAAGGAGCCGTGTTGGAGAGGTGTTTTCAGAGAACTGTCTGAAGGCCACACCAGTGTATGTCTCCTCTGATGCACTGTGGGATGGCTCTCGCTGGGTCCCAGTGCAGAGGCATGACCCTGAGTGCCATCGGGGGCCTCCAGAGGAAGCCCCTCACCCACCACTACTGCAGAGCTGTCCTTGAGTCCTTGAGTCTGTTGTGAGACATGAAGACCTAGAGGCAGTGGAAAGTTTTGGTTTCTTCTAAGGAACGAATGTGTTCATTCTTTTTTTTTTTTTTTTTTTTTTTTTTTTTTTGAGATGGAGTCTCGCTCTGTACCCCAGGTTGGAGTGCAATGGCACAATCTCAGCTCACTGCAAC
>NW_012100543.1:907926-909752 GCF_000951045.1 Mandrillus leucophaeus | reverse complement strand
AGCCCCGCCCCCTCCCCGCCCACTAGAGTCCTTGCCCGCCCGGCTCCTGCTCCTCTGGTGGCCGAACCTCGCCTTCGGGAGCTGTGGTTCCCGCAAGTCGTGGTTCCCGGCCTTTCAGCTCGGCTGATCCCTGGGTAGTGGGGCCGAGGCGCACCCCCTTCTGCCCGGGCCCTGGGTGCGGAGGCGCTGCCCGGGAGAGGGACTGAAGGGGCCGCAGTCAGTCCTAGAGCGCGAGTTTGCAGCGCCCTCTGGGCGTGGACGCGGAGCGCGCTCCAGGTGCGCAGGACTCCCAGCTCTCTTGGGGAACGCTTTCTGGGGCAGGGCGGCGGCCCGGGGGCGATGGGGCCTTCAACCGACGGGCAAACACACACAGACACACCCCGGGTCTCCTCCAGTTGCGATGGGGCTCGCTGCGCCCCGCCGGCCCAGATTGTCCCGTACGCTCACGTTCTTCCAGCACTCCACAAAGTGCTGGAAACTTGGGGCCTTAAACAGCTGCACCCGCACGGAAGGGCTGTAAGAAAACGGGGGACGGGGGCGGAGTTCGCAGCGTCTTTCTGTGGAAGACAACGCCCTCTCTCTTCAGCTGAGCTAAAAGGAAAAATAAGTAACTTCTTTGTTCCCCGGTGACCTCGGGCACGCGGATCTGAAGACACCGTGCAGTTTCTGCTCCTTCGTGATTCCCTGCGAGGCCCTGGGCCTCAGTCCAAAAAGCTATGGAAGGCCTGCGGGTGGAGGGGAAAAGGCCGAGAGAGCAAAGGGGAAGAACAGGACGGCCCCTGCCCACATCTGGCAGGCAGGAGAGATGGTGCCAAACGACCTTCGCACCTGGGTCCGGAGACCAAAGATGGCGTCCTCCTCACCTGTCTTCCCGAGGCGGAAGGCAAGAACTTGGGTCGGCCTGAGCTGGCGACCACGAAAATATCAGGAAGTGTCCAGTGTTTCTCCTTAAAAGAATTAAACCTTCCTGGGCCATGCAGGGACTGACCATGGGACCCTGGACTCTCCTCCACCTTCCACCATGGAGCAGGCTCTGGAGCCGAGCAGCCTCCTGCGCCTCCATCTCATCCCTCTGCTCCACCTCACACCAAAAGATGATGGCCTGCTTGTGTCCCTGCTCCTGAACACCTGTTTGACCTCAAGGAGCTCTCGCTTTTGGGGTCTCCGTCTCCCGAAGTCTGTCTGTGGAGCAGGAAAACCTTCATCAGGGTTCTTGGGGGCCGATGTGGGCTCGCTGAGTGCCTGAGTGATAGATGGTCTCACCGCACGGCACCACGGAGGTCCAGCCAAGCTCGAGAAGTCCCCGGGAATTAAAAATGCCCTTTTCAAAGGCTCTGACCGCCTCTACCAGAGGGTGGCTCCACAGGTCCCTTCAACCCAGTATGGTGGAAAAATAGGAATTTTGGAATCTTACTTTTCTCGACTGCTCAAAACAGAGAAAACTGGGGTCAGGGAGGATTTGATGGAGTCTTTTCATTTTTTAAAAGTCACTCATGGCCAGGCGCGATGGCTCACGCCTGTAACTCCAGCACTTTGGGAGGCCGAAGCGGGCAGATCACCTGAGGTCAGGAGTTCACAACCAGCCTGACCAACATGCTGAAACCCTATCTCTACCAAAAATACAAAAATTAGGGCCGGGCGCGGTGGCTCAAGCCTGTAATCCCAGCACTTTGGGAGGCCGAGGCGGGCGGATCCCGAGGTTAGGAGATCGAGACCATCCTGGCTACAAGGTGAAACCCTGTCTCCACTAAAAAATACAAAAAACTAGCCGGGCGAGGTGGCGGGCGCCTGTAGTCCCAGCTACTCGGGAGGCTGAGGCAGGAGAA